>NC_072740.1:33361698-33640592 GCF_026930045.1 Uloborus diversus | reverse complement strand
GCTCTCTGGTAGGTGCCGCTTTTCAGCATGATTTAGAAAAAAAAATCAATGAAAGCCACCTAAGGATCTAAACTTTTCTAAACGCGTTCTACTCAAAACTTCAAAGCGTCCACTTACATCCCTTTGCTTCTCAGTGTTTCCCTCATTTATCAAAAACAGTTAGTGATTGATATTTTATCACTCGCATATAAAATATTTTTAAAATTATTTAGCATTAGTTTAGTGACAAACAAAAAGCTTGGTTTTAAAATATTCTAACTTTTTTAAAATGTTTTTTTTTTTTCGAAACATAAATTAAGCAAAAATTCGTGATAAATAAGAACTTTTTAAACGAATTTTGACTTATATATATGGGTCATTCCATATCAAGTGATCCAAAGTTTTTTCCCTCACCTTTTTGTATTTCTTTGAAATTTGGCTCATCAATTGGACCCTTTGAGGTAATCAAAAGTCCAAATTTTTAGATTTTTATCTCTATTAATTTTTTTATTTATGACACTTTGATTTTTCGAAAAACCCTCTTTTTTTCATGGATGTTTGAACATAAAATGGACGATAACTCAGCACCAAATATAGATAGAAAGATTTGGTAAAAAGCATTTTAAAGTACATTAGTTGCTGTTTAATTTGATATGCAACATGACTAATATCAGAAAATTTTTAATTTTTAAAAAATGAAATTTAAATTTTAAATTTAAATTTCTCAGAAAAGGTATAATGAATTTTTTTTAAAAAAATTCTCAAAAATTTGTGTGTATTTTATCTTCATTTGTGAAAAGTTTCAAGTTGGGATCTCAATGGGATCATATTTTTATGCATTTTTAAATAAAATTTGACTTATGAAATAATGACATTTTTCAGATTCTAACTAGTTAAATATAGGGTTCTCTTACTAAGGATGGTCTAGTAAGTAGTAATTGATCAGGACTATGCTTGAAATGAGCTGACATGAATTTGTAGATTGGTAGCCCCCCCCCCCCTGCCACACAACCACTTTTTATCTTTTTTTTTTTTCAAAACTGTATTTAAAAAAAAAAAAAGCTGGCACGTAAAAGTTATAATCATAATAAACTGGGATGCACGCTGCTAAACATCAGCAGTGACTAAGGCTTATAAATGGGGGGGGGGGGGTCATAAAACCTAAAAGTCAGAAAAACTTTAACAGACAAATAGAACCACTCATTTGCAGCTTTTTTTTTTCTTTCGAAAAGTGGGACGATAGGGGGAGGGGGAAAGGGAGGGGGAAGAGCAATCTGGAATGAAGCTTAACAACATGGAAGGTTATGCTCAAACTAGCAAAATTTGTTTGATCTATAACTGCTTTTAATATATGCATAAATAGATCTCGCTGCATTGCTCTCCTTTACAACTGAAACTAAAAAGAAAAATTGCATTAAAGAAAAGAAGACCGCC
The DNA here is from genome assembly GCF_026930045.1 of Uloborus diversus. Classification (NCBI taxonomy): domain Eukaryota; kingdom Metazoa; phylum Arthropoda; class Arachnida; order Araneae; family Uloboridae; genus Uloborus; species Uloborus diversus. The sequence goes on along the minus strand of NC_072740.1, from coordinate 33,639,179 downwards.
GCACTCCAAATGTTGTAGAAAGACAGTTTTATGCGGAGATACATATATGCTCCCTTTTACAACTGAAATTAAAAGAAAGCTAGCATTAAAGCAAAGAAAAAAACAGCTGCACTCTAAATGTGTGGAAAGACGTTTAGTTTTATGCGGACAGACACATGATCTTATATTTAGATTGATTTTTAGTTTAGTGTGAAAAGAATGAAATAAAATGGGGGGAAACACTCCTATTTTGCTATGATCTTGGGGCAAACTATTTCTTCCCTCCCTCCAAAATTTAAAGTTGGCGCAGGGGTAGGGGATGAAATGAATCATAACTTTCCTTATCAGATAGTGAATTAATCAAGTAAATTTTGTGAAGTTCGGATAGAAAAAGAAACACTTGGTCCGAAAAAAAAAGCGTCAGGTGAGGCGTGATACTATTATAGTGTTAATCGTATGTGTGGGTGGGGGGGGGGAATGTACTTCGTCTTGCTTTAAAAAAAACATTTACCAGCTTTTTATATGCTTTCTATTCATTTTGTTTTATTTTATAAATTTATTTATTTTTTGCGTTTTGAAAATAGTTTTGAAAAAAAAAAAAGTGGTGGTGCCAAAAAAAAAGTGGTGGGGGGAGGGGGCTTTTTCTTGCTTTAAAGAAGATTATTTACCAACTTTTAATAAGTTTACTATTTATTTTGTTTTATTTATTTATTTATTTAATTTTAATTTTCGAAATGTTTTGAAAAAAAAATAAAAGTGGTGGGGGGGGGGCCTACCAATCTACAAATTCATGTCAGCTCATTTCAAGCATAATCATGATCAATTACTACTTACTAGACCATCCCCAGTAAGAAAACCCCATATTTAACTAGTTAGAATCTGAAAAATGTCATTATTTCATAAGTCAAATTTTATTTAAAAATTCATAAAAATATGATCCCATTGAGATCCCAACTTGAAACTTTGCACAAATAAAGATAAAATACACACAAATTTTTGAGAATTTTTTTTAAAAAATTCATTATACCTTTTCTGAGAAATTTAAATTTAAAATTTAAATTTCATTTTTCAAAAATTAAAAATTTCCTGAAATTAGTCATGTTGCATATCCAATTAAACAGCAACTAATGTACTTTAAAACGCTTTTTACCAAATCTTTCTATCTATATTTGGTGCTGCGTTATCGTCCATTTTATGTTCAAACATCCATGAAAAAAAGAGGGTTTTTCGAAAAATCAAAGTGTCATAAATAAAAAAATAATAGAGATAAAAATCTAAAAATTTGGACTTTTGATTACCTCAAAGGTTACAATCGATGAGCCAAATTTCAAAGAAATACAAAAGGGTGAGGGAAAAAATTTCCCAAATTTTGGATCACTTGACATGGAATGACCCATATGTAAAAGTAAAACTATTAAGTAATTATTTTTCCCTTGAAAAGACAAAAAAGAAACCACATTCCATAAGAAAACGTTACCTCCCAAAAATCGGGTATTTGGATACGATATATGTACGTAAACGTCCCTGGTGCCTTAGAGGCTGACGACAAAAGATATCAAGTAAACGTTATGAGGATTTTTGCTATTAGAGGAGACATGCAGTTCTTATCGATGTAATTTTTTAAAGCAGAAATATTTATCAGGCACTGGAACACATAATGACCAATATCTTAAAAAGCGGCTCACCAAAGCATTCAAAAGCACATAAGAAACCACAGTTTTAAACAATAATTAGTCCAAGATATGTTATCTAGAAATCTGTCGTTTTAATTTTTTTCTCGTATTATGTACCAATGTGTAGATCAGAGAAATAGCACTGGTCATTCAAGCACTATGATCATGCACTGTAAAAAAAATCCGTAAAATTTACAGAAAAAAACTGTCAGCCAGGACGCCAGTTTTCTTCCGTTTATTTTACAGAAATTTTCCGTATTTTTATTATTTATTCAAGCTGATTTATTATTTTATGAAGATTAAAAAATGAAACTATACTTTCATAAATCCATTTCAATATTTACTATACTACTACGAAATACATGTATACAAAGGTAAATTTCCGAATATGCCTCTGTAACAGATGACAAAAAAACATAATAATAAAATATTGATTAGAATGCAATGAAATGTAAGTTGCAAACGATTTAAGGCTTACTCGCTTTAAATAAATATAAGATCAAAAACTCGAGCACGAGAACGAAAATCCAAACATGCGGGCGAAATTTCGAAGATTCGAAGAAAAACAAAGTATAACCGGTTACAGATTCAAAAAAAACAGAGAAATCCTGTATTTTATTACGAACAGTTTTTTTCTGTAAAAAATACGGATAACTTCTTCAAAATTTACAGTTTTTTTTTACAGTGTGATATCCACCCATAAATTCATCCCACTTGAAGCGCTAGTCGTTGAAGAAGGAGTCCATCTTGTGGATAAATCTATTTCCCACGCGCAATATCCAAAAAATAAAAAAACAATTCTATTATGTTTCTGAACCATTAGGTAGATATTTGTAGTGCACTGTAAAAAAAATCTGTAAAATTTACGGAAAAAAACTGTCAGCCAGGACGCCAGTTTTCTTCCGTTTATTTTACAGAAATCTTCCGTATTTTTATTATTTATTCAAGCTGATTTATTATTTTATGAAGATTAAAAAAATGAAACTATACTTTCATAAATCCATTTCAATATTTACTATACTACTACGAAATACATGTATACAAAGGAAAATTTCCGAATATGCCTCTGTAACAGATGACAAAAAAAAACATAATAATAAAATATTGATCAGGATGCAATGAAATGGAAGTTGCAAACGATTTAAGACTTACTCGCTTTAAATAAATATAAGATCAAAAACTCGAGCACGAGAACCAAAATCCAAACACGCGGGCGAAATTTCGAAGATTCGAAGAAAACCAAAATATAACCGGTTACAGATTCAAAAAAACAGAGAAATCCTGTATTTTATTACGAACAGTTTTTTTCTGTAAAAAATACGGATAACTTCTTCAAAATTTACAGTTTTTTTTACAGTGTGAATAGTTTAACATTTAAAAAATAGTCCTGAAGAAAGATTCGTAATTATGTGGGCAGTCGCATGTTTTCCAACAGACTAGACTGTTACTTATAAATCTTTGCAACTCCCAGACCTTCTGAAGTTCTCTGCTGAGAAGACGATTCTGTTAGTGTATACGTATTCAGAATTCTCATTTATACGATTCTGTTATTATATACTATTTAGAATTCTGTACAAAGAACCCCGATTATTGGGAAGGTACATAAACTTACCAGTGCAAATCTAGTGCACTAATCTCCGGAAAAGGGTCCGAGTTCTAGTACATAACATGTGCAACCAGTCGCTCGATAAACTTGTGAAGTCTTTTCCGACATGAAAGTTTGTTTTGATTATATCATTCCGATAAAGTCATTCATCGTCATATTCTAAAAATTTTTTGTCAAAAAATTATTCAAAACTGAAAACTACTGGCAAGAGGTAAAGGCCTTCCAGACAACCAACAGTTATATCTGCTCATGTATTAAATGAATGTGTATGCAAAAAATTACAATTTCTACATTCCATTCTTATTTAGGTGCCATTTCTGAATCCCAGTGTAGTAATTTTTGTTCTTTAATAACGTGCTTTTGAGTGTTTAGAATGTTCATTTAACAAATTCAAGATTGAAAACGTAACTGAACAGTCCTCCCATTTTCCTCTCTTAACTTTGAACAAGTATCATCTTCACTGCCGTAATTTTTTGAAATGCTATTTCGAAAAAATTCTAAACAGTCTCTTCAGTTATCTTGTTTTTCTGTTCACTTTTACATTGCTTCTAATGTCTTGTTTTAAGAAACATGGTGTTTCAAGTCCCGTTTCCAACCAATAGAGGGGACTGGGTATAGTTGATATACTTTTTTACATTTTGATTTTTCAAGTTATTTTTTAATAATGTTATGCAACAAATAAAATTTTATGTAATACAATAGCTATTTTCCTATCAAATAAAGACTTAAAAACTTTTTTTTTAAAGATAAAAAAATCTTTAAGTGCTTTAATTTTTTTAAATTTGTATCAACTTGGCCCAACTTGGGTCAAGTTGATACACAAATGAACAAACTGTTATTCTTCATTTAAAAAGCTACGAAAGGAAGTTTTTAGCAGTTGTATTTTAACAAGAGACTCACAAAATGTTTGAAGTATTAATCCGAATTAAATAATCAACGCATATCTGATTTACAGCCAAATACAGTTATAGATAAGGACATTTTCTCTGAAATGCGCTTTTTCAACGATTACTATTTCAACAGAAATTTCCTAAGTTTGAGTTGTTTGGTCATTTCTAAGCATTTCTCGAAGAAGAAAAAACATTTTAAAGTTTAGCTATATGTTATTTATGCTCATATTTTATTCGGACCAATTTTTCAATTAAGAAAGTGTAAAGTCAGAAGTATTAAAGACGAAATAGTATTGCTTGCATTGTTAAGTCTTACTGTATCATCTAATATAGAAACAGAGAGATGATACACATCCAGTGAAAACTTAGTTACATATAGTAAAACAAAAACAAACAAATGAATTTAATATAGTGACGGCGACATTTAGCTGAAATTTAAGACAATACAAATATACCAAAAACAATATATTCACTGCTGTTTAGCTTACTAAGAGATCAGTTGACATCATAATAGCCAACTGCGTTCGGTATGGTTGTAATGTGTGCAGTTCTAATGAAACAGATTCATTTTTTTCATTTTAACCGCCTAAGAGATTCCATTCTTGCTTAAGTGACCTTTTAAAGAAGTATTAAAATTTAAATTACAAATCAGTTAACAAATCATTATAAATTTAAGAATATCTTATTTTTTTCTTGAATACAGTCTAACACTGGTCTATATAGCATGTGCATACTGTGGAAGTCGGACTTCATACCAAATTACGGTTCAGCTGGATAATTGATGCAGCACACCGAATTACTAGCTTAGCTGGCACAAGACAGCAAAAACAACATTACTGTCGAACACATAATGTGAAATTAAGACTTTTTTTTCCCCTTTTTACTTACACTTTTCATATTTGCTACTCAGTTATTCTCGATTAACATGGGAGCATTGTACTTAGTTTTGATTCATAAAATTTCGCCCTAAAAATGCGACTGATTTAGTCTATCTCATATATAATGCAAGAATGCTCTTACAATCGTTTTAAAAGAAATATTTAAAGAAGAAAGGAAAATGAAATCGCATGCAAGCATTCAAATAATTAAACATTGAAAATAGTACAAAAAAGAAGAAAAAACGCGGCCTAAGCCTGCTCAAATAAGCATTTTTTTTTAAAATTGAGGTAGAGTCGTAACAAACACTACCAAATTAAATCTAATAAACTATTCATGCATCGTTCATTTAATAAGTAAGCAATCATTTTGCATAACGTAAAAAAATGGATAATTTAATCGAGTCAAACAACCAGCACACATAATGTAGGTATCTACAGTTTTAATTTTTTTCTCTTTGTAACATACCATTTTTATGAGAAATATACATAAATTTTAGATACACTAAAAGAATTACACTTAACGTTCATGTAAGTGGATAACTAACTCAGACATAAATGAAGCCAATGTTTACTAATAAATGAAAATATGTTTTTCGATTTCGTCGGATACTAAACATGAAGCTCCGTTACAATGCTTAATTAACCAAATAAAATAAAAACTATACGACTTGTTTCCCTAGTATTACTATTAATCTTACGTCTAATTAATTAACCCCTACAGTATTAGCAGCATCAAAAGAAAAGATGTTCTTAAAATTAAATTTAATCGAAAGCATTTTTTTGGCTACGATGTCGTTGAACAAACGTTGATTATTAAGCATCAAATAGGCGCAAATAAAGCAATGAAGCGATAAAATATTTACCATGGCTCCAAGAAAGAAACTGTAATTTTTAATATAAGTTAAAAGAATTTATAAGTAAAAATTGGGTATTTTCAAAAAATGTTTCTGTTTCTAATTCCCAACATTTTTTCTCCATTTAAAACAAATGTTTTGATTCTCTTAATAATATTTGAACGAATATGTAAACAGCGTGCATAAATGTAATAAACTAAAAAACTAGATCAGTGTAGTATTCAAAAAAATCCTGAAAACTATGTTACCAAATGCAATTGAAGTTCTTCTTTGCAATGAGCGTGAAAGGAAAATTACGCGACTAATGTTAATCAAGCTTGATAATAACATTCGAGAAATCATGCTTTTTTTTTTTTTTTGTAGGGGGGGGGGGGAACTCTCCACCAGCATGGAATGGCCCTGCGTATTCAATATTGTAAAACGGAATAAAACATAGAGATCAGTAGAAAATGTTTTAAATCGTTTCTCTCGAAAGCATGTCATCAAAGCACGTCCGTAGTTTTCTGAAAACGAGTTAAATCACATTAATGTGATTTTTCAAGTGCAGATAGTAGAATAAGCAGAAAGAATGTTACAGACATCTTGGTGCTTGGCCACTTTTTTCAATTCCCCCACATTGTTTATGTTAATATCATTAGCAGTGATTTTGAATTAACTAAGCAGAAGTCATAATAGGCTGGGTAGTTGAAAAACCAAACGCATACAACGCGATTTTCCGATAGTGAGTTTTTAAAATGTTTCCATCACTGAAAATTTAAAAAATAGGATGAATTTGTACATTAGTACCAAATTTCATAGCATTGAAAACCTATATTCATTGATAATTTCATATTGAAACTTCATTTAGTAGAAAAAAAATTCAAAATACCTCCAATTATTTCTTAATATTTTTTTTTTTTTTTCAAGCGAGGGTTTTTTTTTTTTTTCAAGCGAGCTAACTGTTTTTTATCAAACACGAACTAATTTGTTTTAATAACAGCCTGTGCTGTTTTTTTTTTAATTATTATTTTCGGTTATAAGATAATAAGCATTTTTTGTAGCAATGAATCCTATTTTCTTTGTAAACAGTTCAACATTAGTCTTGAAATGTGAGCTTCCCTCCAGCAATCCAATGCATTTAAGAATAAAAATTAAATACATACATATTAAAAGTATATATATATATATGATATGTGTGTTGTAAAGTATTTATTACATAATTTTTAATCATCATATTTTTATTAAAAATGTATATATAATAAAGTGATCCTTGTTGTTATTCATGATGTTTAAGCTTTAAACAAAAAAAAAAAAAAAAAAAGATTTTATCTTAGCAATATTGTTATTAAGCTTTAAATCACGTTCGATAAATGTTGTGCGTTTGCCTTATTTATACATTGAACTTTGTTGTCTAACTTGTCTCAAATGTTTGTAATTTATTGTAAAATATTGTATGGATAATAAATTCTCGAATTACTTATGTTTTTCTGAACTGTCTCTGTATACTTTTGTTTTCTGTATAAAATGACTTTTTTTAACGAAAAATACAATATTCATAACTAAAAGAAGAAACAAATATATTGAGTCAGATCCTACACTTTTCTATTATAGGGAAGAGTATAAAGTACTAAGCTGTGTTGAGCTGTGAGATATAAAAATGTACAGTAAAAGTCTAGCAAATCCAGACATGATGAGACTGGATCCTAGGATCACCGAAAGTTCAGATCAATGCTTCGGTTATTACTTCCGTCATTCAGGCGGATACAGTTAAAATTTCAGCGATAGATAGTTCTTAAAGTTAGTCGGCCTGAATCTTCCGAAAACAACGTCAAAATAATAAAAAATAGAATTCTGTATTGTATTTTGCTTGTTTTGAGTGAACTCTAACAAAACTACGCGAGAAATAATGAATGTATGGGCAAGTAAAAATTGCAAATAATCAAAGTACCCGTCTCAGCGAAGGATGTTTTTCAGTTTATAAAAAATATTCCGTCTGAAGGGTTGAACTTAGTCGGCCAGAGACGCCCCGATGGGAGGTCACTGTGACCTCCCAAAAATGTCCATGTTCGGCCAAATTATCATCATTCGGCAAAATTTGGAGTTCTATTCGGCAAAATTATCATCATTCGGCGAAATTTAGAGTTCATTTGGCAAAGTGGGAATTTCCGCCCTCCCAGAAACTTAGTTCCTGGCTCCCCTATAGTCAGCTTTACAATCTCCTTTGTATAACTATAGATGAGTAAACAATTGAAGTGTGCTGTATCATAAGGGGTCATTCACAAATGATGTCATGCTTTGAGGGAGTGCTCGTGAAACATTGAGATTGTGACAAGGTGTTGGGAGGGGAAAACAAGAAGTGTGACTTCACACAATTTTTACAACAATGTGTTTACGAAATACATCGTGATATATGATAAGGGGATGGATGAGGTGAAGTGTTAGAAAAAAGGGTGACATCATTTTTGGACAGCCCCTTAAACCTCATCGTTTCAGTTTAAGCTTATTTTTCTTAACTTACAAAAGGATTAAGAGTTCGAAAAGTACAATATTTATTAAAAAAATCAAGGTGTATTGCTTTTATGGTGTTAAATAAAGCTGATAGCTGATAAAATAGAGGCATTAATTCTGCTTACCTAGGCTAAGTAATTACTTACTTGCTTATCACGAAAATTGCAAACACAATTTATCAATTTTTCCATTAACTTATAGTTCAACCGCTTTGTTTTTTTATAAGGTCTTTTAGTAACAATATTCTCAACCCTAAACACAATTTCCTTTAAAAAATTGTATATTGTGATTCTTTTTTAAATACATTTTTTGAAATATTTTTTCTCTTTCTTTTTTTTAAATTTTCAGCAACAATTATTACAAAAGCTTCATTGTCATACAGAATAGCTTTGCTACTCTTTAATGATGAGATTGTAAGCATTTACGAGGTAAAATAATGCCGCTAGTTTTTTCTAACCTGAAAAAATAATAAAATACACGTCATTTGAACTACAACTATCGAGTTGACCTTATGAATGCCGTCCGTTTCACAACGTCAATGTATTGTAGAGTAAATGTAGCCCAGTTCTTTTACGTGTAGTTTAATGCTACTTATAGTATATTATATAATGCTACTTGTAATATATTATAGTATATATATTATAAGTTTAAAATTCCAACATAAGACGATTTTATCTCATTACTGCTTTTTTTTTTAGATCAGCTTAAATCTATTGAATGATAAGACAAACGTGTGAAGCACTTGCGCATGTTAGTTTTCTGATAAGTACTCTGTCACTATTTTTACGATCAGGCTAGTTTTGACCAAAAACACTATTTGAATACAATTATTAAGGACCCAAACAAAAAACAAAATTTTTGCGTCCTCGCACAACAAGTTGGGGGAAAAGGATTGCTTCTCTCAACTTATTGATTACCAAGAAATGTAATCCACCTGAAGTTTTCAAGCATATAGTTTTATACTTGCTGCTATTTTCTTATTAAAAATTATCAGTTAATGATTGAATAGAAAGTACTAGATATAGGCAAAACACTAGATAGTTTAAAGTAGTTACTATTGCAGTTTTCAGTGCTATTTAATCTTTAAGCGATTGAATGCTTTGTGCATATTGGTATTCAAAACACCATGCCTACAGTAAACGACTTATATTAAGTTTCTACCGAGGGAGTCTATCTATCTTCAGGAAGTTTAAGTGAGTTGGATGACAGATAAAATAGATTTTATGTAAAAATTTGGTCTACTGAGAAACTTATATTAATAGTCACTATTTACGAGCGTATATTTTGTAGGTACTCTATGTGAGCGAATGTAGTCTTTTGAATCAGGAGCAAAACTACTAGAAACACATGAACCTGGGTTCATATCAATTACATTTGTATTATCATCCCATCGGTATGACATATATGCCTAACATCTAAATGATCAAAGGCTAAGGAGGGTCTGAACATGTTTTAGTCGGTGTAGTCACAAGCAATTAAAATAATGTGTTTCTGCTATGACCTTGATTTTAAGAATTCAGCTGCACGTTTTATTTATTTATTTATTCATTTATTTTTTTGAAAGAATCTTAAATAAGAATGAAGACAGTGGCAAAAACTTTTTTAAATTACAAATTAATCCTTACAAGTTTCGCTTTTTTATCATTTTGTGGATTTTTTATATATTTTTAAATTTTTGTTTTTGTGCAAATTCCTACGAAGACATGTATTAACTTTTAAAAAAATTAAAAGCTTGCAGTTTTTTTTTACTCTAATAAAATAAAAAATCATAAATTTCTTGATTAACACTTTAAACCTTTTCAATAGAGAAGAACGAGCCCATTTATGATGAGCTTTACCGATTATTGGTAAATTTAATTCATCAGCAGATGAATATTTGACTACCCATTAGAAAAATAGCTTAATTCAAAGCTAAGCGTTAAATTCATGTTTTTTAAACTTTAATAAATTCTGTTATGTAGCGTTAAAAGTAATCACAGCAGTATTGAACAAAACATTTTATCCAATGACCCAATCTAAACTAAATTAATGATCTACTTAGAGTTAGCATACCACTTTGAGTCGCTTAGAAACATGTCGCAAATGAGATGTAAAGTCAATTATGTTATTAATTGCTGAACCGGAAAATACGATTTCTAAGAGTTAAAAATCTTCCCATTTTATTTCAAAACAATAAAACTTTCTATATTATATTACATCATATAGAACATTACAATGTAGGACTACTAAACTACTTCCAATCAAAACTCAAGAGCAGCTCCTAAAAGAAAAACTATAAAATCATTTTTCTATACATTTAGCTGCGTTCACCATTGAATACTTATTTTTTGAGATAAAAAGTATAGAAAACTTATATTGCAATCTTGCATGCGGAATGTAGTATCAGGTCTTATATAAAATACGCTATAAAATATGAAATGATGCAACGTTAATTTAGATGGCTCAAAGTTACCATAAATGACCTATTGCTTTTCAACAAAAAATTATTTATTCATTTCCATTCTCAAATGAATTTTGAGCATGTTCGGTGAGAGAGATAGAAAACCTTTCGCACTCATTTCGGTAAATCATAGAAAAATTTCGTAAATTATAGAAACAAGCGAGGGAATTTCATAAGATTCTTTTTCTCTTTCTACACAACAAAAATCTTTGTTTGTGAAACAAAATGTAGTGAAGGAGAGGAGGCATCTCTTACTGTATTTGTAATGCTTGTTCAAGACTTTTATCTCTTGTTTTACCAAAGAGAAATTAAACTGTAATAGACAACAATCACAGCGCGAAAAAATGGCATTGTTGCTTTAAAAAAGCTTTAAATACTTATTTAAACTTTGGTTACACATTAGATATGATATCACAAATTAGTCAGTAAAATATTTAAAATTATCAATTATGAGCAAAAAAAAAGGTCACTGTATTTAAATAACACAGATTCCCATTCTTTCGGCGTACCTTTATAATTATGCCTATTACGTATAAAATAATTGATAAATCTTTATGAAAACAATATATTTAATAATAAATAGGTTTGGAAGTAATTATCTGACAAAACTGCTAGGTGTCTAATTGTAAAATATTGGAGGGGGGAGGCATGGGTAACAGACTAACAGCCGATTTGTAACTAAGTAACAACAAATTAAGTGCGCCAGTTGAGATATATGATTTTTTTTTCAAGTCATTGTAGCAGAGAATAAAAAGAATATATCCTAAGTACGTTAAAGCAGCAATGCTCACGACGAAAAATAACATCAGTTAACTGCTCATAAGTGTGTAAAAAGTTTTACATAACTCACATGCGAAATATTTTGCTTTGCAGTACATAAAAACGTACAAGGTTAAAAAAAAGAATTTCTAAAAAGTTATATATAAATATATATTAAATGAGAGAAAAACGCTGAGCAATCAAAGGAAGCTGAGTCATATTGAATAAAATTGTAAATATTTACGCACTTTGTTTCCGAGGGTGGGTGAAGATGGGGAATGAGTTGTGAAGTCATACCCCACAAAAATATTTAATGAATAAATAAAGAAATACTGCGAAAAAAGTAATGTAGACTCATTTAAAAAAGCAGCCAGCTTTTAAAAATTTATCGTTTTTTCCAAAAGAACAAGATTTTTTTTTCTAATTTCTAAGCAAAAATTTATTAAAAACTCTAGGGAATTCGTTAAAATAATAAATCAAATATATTCCATATGCATCATTATCAAACTAAAGCAGCGCAACGGAGAATGAGCAAATAAAAGAAGATTCATCACATTGAATAAATTTGTAACTACAGTCAACACTCGTTAACGAAAACCCGGATTTAGAGTGGAAATCAGAAATACATGGTACAATGTTAAGTCTATAGTTATACTAGTCTATTAAGTTATACACTCGCTTTTAACGAGCAAGCCCCGCTTAAAACGAGCAATATGTTTGCGATTCGTAAAATTTCTAGTGACTTCCAGCTCAGCTTATCCTTTTTTGGTAATTGTTTTTTAACATTCAAAAGTGAACTAAAGTTAGTGATAAATCATAAATCTTGAGAAGAAGCGATGACAGCACTTTATTTAATTTGTGAAGTAAATAAAACATATAAAAAATATATATGTGTGTCTATGCATATATTCCACAAGAACAATGACATAAGAAAGATACATTCAGACAGTTCAAAGCAAAGACTACACAGTGATTAAAAATACGAAAAAAAAAAACAGCAATGATGAATGTTTTACATTATTTTCACGAACTCGCTTTTCACGAACACTCGGTTATAACGAGCAAGTATCGAGGTTCCTTTGAGCTCGTTATAAGCGGGTTCGACTGTATTTCTCGCACTTTGTTTTCGAGAGTGGGTGAAGACGGTGAGTGAGGGTGTGAAGTCATAAAATACCTCAAAAAAGAAATTAATGCATTCATGAAGTAATACAGCGAAAAAAAAGAATGAGGGCTATTTTTTGGATATTTTCATTAGAATTTAATGAGCAATTCGACCCCCTACCCTTTTATCTTATCTCCAACTTGTTTAGGTATAATAATGATAGTGTACGATAAAAATATAAATTGATTTTAAAGCAGTTTTTTCAAGTTATTTTATTTTCTTACATTTAAATATGACTTGAGTTTTGCAAAAAAATCTTGAATGATGAAAAAACGAAACATTTCAGAATTCTTTAGTTAAAATGCATAAGAAACAACAAATGAAACGTATGAAGTCAATTCATATTTTTAATAAATGAGCAAATTAATAAACAATATTTTTGAGGCTTTGAAAACAATTTAATCAAATTTCGTTTAGCTACAACAAAGATTAAAAGACAATTGCACATAGCAACTATTTAATTGCATAAAGTTCTGAATTCAAAAAAATAGATAAATAAATAGTTTTAAAAAAATCAACAGAAAAAAAAATTAAACTTTCAATAAAAAACATCCACGCGGAAATATTCCTAAATTGCCTCACTTCTCCCTTTTTTTCATTTAAACTTTAAAATGCAATGTTAGCGATGATTATAAAAGCATAAAAAATTAATTAATACGTATTAAAATGTAATTTGCATTCCTCTTTATTTCGATCAGCTAATTATATTAACCTGTTTGCATAATTAGGGAAAAACTTATTTACTTTAGTTGAAAAAATATTCCTGAAACTGAACATTTTGCAATTGTCTACTTCATTTATATTCCATGAAAAGCACACGTTTATTTGCAGGTTAAAACGTTAACAAATAGGAATTTATTATCTCACGAAACAGTTTTGAATGAAAAAATTCGACAGTTTAATGAGACTAGTTATCAAACCTTTACATTCTTTTTTTTTCCTCTATTGATGTTAAATTTCTTCTAAATAAGTAAAACGAAAACAAATATTTTCTTGTTTTTTTATACGTTTTACCATAAAAGTCGCACAGATCAGAACTTATACTCGAAGGAAATATTTTTTTTTCATATAAAAGTTTTGTTATTGCATTAATCCATGGTTTTCTCTTAACTACTTTGCATTTAATCCTCGATAACTATTCAATGCTTTATATTTGTTCAAATCGATTACGTTAATCGATTTCACAAATTTGGCGTGCACTGCAAAAATGTTGTATGTCGTACCAAAGGATGGTGCAGTAATTTTTCTTTTTTTTTTTTTTTTTTCTAACGTACGCAAATTTTGGTGATTTCCTGCTGATGTTTCACCAAAATGTAGTTCAAATATGCCCAATTCATGACCAACATTTTATTCCATAATATTTTTTAATTAAATCATTTAAACACTGAAAGCAAAAATATGTCGACTTAATAACCTATAAGTTATTTTTTTTTACTTTTCTACTGTAAACAATGTGATTGTTTTCCAATAATCTTTTACTATCTGTCAAGCCACATGAATGATCAGTCAAACTACCATTAGTCAAACCACAGCTATCATTCCATATTTGGGATGTCCTGTGAAGTATAATCATAAACAAATTAAGGGATTTTCCTTTAAATAGGTAGGGGTGTCTAAAGAGTTATTAACAATTTTTAGATTGTAGCCTGAATCTAAAACATTCTAATAAATCTTGGGAATTCAAACAATTATTCAGTCACTCTAAGTCAAACACTGCCTCTTTCAAACAAACTTCCTGGATGTAAAAACAACAATAAAGTGTAGTTTATTCTTAGTGGAGCGAATTAATAATAGACAATGAAAACACAGAAGAGCAGGTCCAAAACAACTGTCAGCATTTCTTGCATCTTCCATCGATACAAAGAGATGAAAGAGTAAAAATATAAATGCGTAGTTCGAATGATTTCATAACGATAGAAATGTACAATCAGCTTGCAGTTAACATCAAATATTGAAGTTCAAGTGACGGTAAAATATTTCTACTAAAGCGTGCTAGAAACTGAATAGAGGAAGAGCGGCAGTCTACAACTGGCAGTAAAAGATGCGTTTAAGGGTCAGAAGAGAAGGCCGGAATTTCTAGAAAAATCAAACCTATAAACAAAGTTTTGAAGTGAAAAGCTATACAGTAAACTCCCGATTATCCGCTGGGCGGACTATCCGGAAGTCAATCAACGATCAGAAACATGTATTTTCGCAGTAAAAAGCGAATACCAATGGATGTTTTCTTTGTCGAAAATTTGTAAATTTAAACTCAGTTTTTTTTCAGTAATTTACCGCTCTATAGCCAGGGCTCAGGCAGAAATACATGAAATAAAAAGCCAGCTGAGTCAATTCCAGCCGAGGACTGCAGTTTCGTGCTTATTAGCACTCATCAGCCCGGCATAGAAGTGACTGAGCTGGACGCGGAATAAGTGATAATAAGCACGAAACTGCAGTTCTCGGCTGGAATCGACTGAGCTGGCTTTGTATTTCAGTTGTTTTATTTATTTATTTATTTATGGTGCTTTCTTCATCGGGTATACATTTGTTCTTTATTGATGTTAAGTTCTGTTGTGCAAGAATACCGACATTTTACTGTTCTGTACATACTTTCACTGTTTGAGAAAGTAGTATGCATCAATACAGATAAGTTTTTGAGGAAGGACAATTTTTACCTTATTTATCCCTTATTTCAGCCCTCTTGCGGTTTATCCGCGATTTTTATTATCTGCGGTACCTGTTCCACCCAATTCTGCAGATAATCGTGAGTTTACTGTACACTTTTCGTACTATAAGTAAGGAATACCGTCACTTATCGTAAAGCTTTAAGCTAAGAAGTAGGAGAGGTGGAGGAAAGTACCATTAAGGTAAAACACCAGTAGTGGCCAGTGCTTCAGTAGTGGCCACTTCAAGATTTAAAACACACTAGTAGTAGACACAGTGAAGTATATTTAAACAATGGGTCTACAATATTAATTACCTCTCTTGAAACTCAATGAGCGTATTAAAGACCAACTCATCCTCAAGCGTCCCATGATTTAAAAATGTCAAGATTTTTATTTGTTCAATTTTTTATCCATTTTTATTATAACTTCAAAGTTGATCCATTAGCGGCCACTTCAAAATCTGAAAATTTCAGTAGTGGCCATCCGTCATTCTCCCATCCGAAGAATTTGCATTACTTACTATAAATTCAAATAATTCGTGAATAGGTTGATTCAATAGAATAGTTACATTAAGTATCAACAAAAAAAAAATCACATTATTATTGTTCATATCTTCCTTCAAAGTATATAGGTGAACTTGAAGTGGCCACTACTGAAGCACTGGCCACTACTGATGTCATACCTTATGTTGTGGACGTGTGTTTTTCAACGTGTGTGTTAGTCTGAAACTGTTTACTGCCTTGCCTGATCTTAGTTCAATCGTTCCAAAGCAGGATTTACCAGCAGGTATTGAGTTCAGCTGTATGTCTACACCACTATGAAGCTGCCCACAAATGATGTAATGGGTTAAGGGGGGAGAGGGGTTCATGAAATTGTGTCAGATTGTGACAAGGGGGAAGGGAAGGTGTTACAAGAAAAACAACATTTGGCATTTTTTTAAAAAGGAATAAGAATGAAAAACAGCGTGACATGTGACAAGGGGGGGTGAGGGTAAGGAGAAGCGTGACACTTTGTGACAAAGGGGGGGATTTAAAAAAGGTGTGACATCATTAATGGACCAAGTTGAAGACAGTTAATCGTGAAGCCAAGATCCCAAGTCAGGTGATAGATTTTGAAGCAAAGCATTGGAAGCTTTGTTTCACGCAAAACGTGCCATCCATTTGTTGTTGTTGAGTCACGTGACTTGGGGTCTTTGGCTCAGATTTCGCTAAGCCAATGATTGAACTTTCTCTCTCCATTTACTAATCCCAGCTTTAAGATTATATTACATCATTCGGAAATACAAGCGATACTGTTTTATTGCAGCAGTGCGGTCGGGAAATGGATGTGTCCCAAAAACTTCTTTTTTGAACATTTAATTAGCTGTGGTTGAATTTGTGATTTACACAAATCTTGAGGGTCATAAATATCAGCGGAACACCATCCATGTCGTAACACAGCTGAATAATGTGCAATGTTCTCTCAGATGTTTCAAAACATTTCCGAATCTTGCAAAAACGCGGCGTAGAGTTCAGCTATGTTGTAACATGGATCTTGTTCTACCTATGTTTATGGCTCTTAACACTTAAGGTAACTGTGTATAACAAACATTCAACCATTACTAACATTATCTTGAAACCAAAGGAAGTAATTCCACTTCCGGACCTTTCAATGCAATTGAAATATGGGAACGCTTTTGCAGCCTCTGTCTTTCTAGGATAATACAGATTACAAAATCAAAGAAAATAGTTCTTTCCACCACATTAAAAGTGTCAAGAAATTTTTCATACTACATAGTGTGCTTAATCAAACTGTTTAGTCGGAAACATTGTGCTGTTAGTTTTGACTTACAACGCATGATCTAGTTTTAAAGAAAATATTAGCTGTTAAAATTTAGAATTTATAATGTTTTACGTACGGGAAGTTGTTCTAATCCATTAAAACCAGAGAAATTAGTACTTCTCTGTCAAATGAGAAGTACTTTTCTCTCAGTATACAGTGTCTATGAGCTAATGAGTAGATAAAATTGTTATATAGAAGATATATAAGAGGAAAGCAAGTTCACTGGACCTTATTCAGCAATCCAAGGAATGTAACATGTTCGAGAAAAACTGGTTAAAATGGAAACAAACGTCAAAAATAAAACACAAGTTGTGCACGAAATGCAGCAAGCAACTATTTCAAAGCTACAATTAAGTTCCTTCAGCACTTCAAAAAAAAAAAAAAAAAATCTCAATAGACAAGAAAAAAGTCGCGAGAAAACGAAACGTCTTGTAGCTATATTCAGTGAAAATTTTCTTGGTGAACACTTTTTTGCACTGATTGCACTGAAAAAGAATAGATATTTGCAGTTCTTGTCAATTTGTTACATTTAATTTACACTGTACATTTTACTCTTGTATTAGCACATAGCACTTTTGATTATTTTGCAAAGAAGGTATAAATCCTTTGTGCTTTGCAAACTTATAAATACTGAATTTTTAGGTAATTAATTTTTTTACAAGCGTTCTGGGACAGTAAATGAATTGTAATACATGTAAGTATTAATACGGAATAAGCCTCAAAAATATTTCAAATGCTTCTATAGATTCATTTCACTTAATTAGGAACAAAAGAAGTCTCTGTAAAACGTTTGCTTCAATTAAAAGTACTTTTTTAACATGATAGAAAATTTAATAAAATGCAATAAAAACATTTTTTGCTTTTCTTTAATCATATAATAGTTTTTATCTACTGGTATTTAAACGGGAAACAAGTACAAGCTAAAGTTAAACTATTTTAATTTTTTTATTTAATTACACACAAGTATGCGTTCTTCAAGTCTTCGGTGCTAGAAACATATAAAGCAATTTATACGACAAGTGAACCTTGTATTAAAACATACATAAAAAACATATATAAGGGTTGGTTGGAGTAAACTGGGAACCTTATGAGAACAGTTTGTTTTTAAAAGCTTATTCAATAGTTTTGAAACAAAAAAAAATTAAACTTATTGTCTTATTTTATCTTGGACATTATTAATGAACTAAAGTTCATCATTATTTTCTAAAATAAGTTACTTTTAACTAAAGAAAACCGCCTTCAAAAAACACCTATGAACAAAAAGTAAAAAATAACTGATAACAGTTACATACTATTTCCTACCCAAACCTAGAAATGAAATTTATTTTACAATTCTACTACAAAAATCATCGAACTAAACACCCAAAGTAAAATAAATACTGATTTTAATTAATATACGATGAGTTATTTTAAATACCTAACTAATTATACACGATCTCTTAATTTTTAATAACCTTTTGAAGTCGGGGCCTCCTATAAACTACTATCTAACGTAACTGACAACCCACCGAATACTGACTTTAACAGTAATTTAACTAACCGCGAAATTAGTCTTTAAAAAACCTACTCAGTTACGTTAGGAAATAGTTTATAGGAGGCCCCGACTTCAAAAGGCTATTGAAAATTAAGAGATCGTATATAATTAGTTAGGTATTTCAAAAAACTCATCGTATATTAATTAAAATCAGTGTTTATTTTATATTGGGTGTTTAGTTTAGTTGATTTTTGTACTGAAATTGTAAAATAAATTTCATTTCTAGGTTTGAGTAGGAAATAGTTTGTAGGTGTAATCAGGTTTTTTTTTATTTTTTAGTAAGTAGGTGTTTTTTGAAGGTGGTTTTTTTTTTTATTTAAAAGTAATTTATTTTTTGTTTTTTAGCGGTGTAAATATAAAATAAGTACGTAGGATAGAATTTGTGGTACATGACGTTGAAGTCTTTCTTACGTGTATCTCGAGTATGATAGCGTCAAGCACATGAGTCTGAAAACAGCTAGAATGAGTGTGCTAGAGAAAGAAATAGAGCACAGCGTCTCGGAAACTTCCGACGACTGTGAAGGAAGGCTTCTTTAAAATGCGCAAATATGTACAAAAAAAGTTGTCTTATCATTAGTTCGACTTTCTCAAAGTTTACTTTCCGAAAGTAAATGCACGAGTCACTAAAAAAACCCAACAGAAATCGCTTTAAGTTTAAAATTGTAAATTGTAAAATTGTAAATTTTAAAATTGTAGCATTTTAAATTGAAATTTATATTTCTCAACAATACGTATCACACAACCCTCGATAGAGCTGTCATAGATTTAGGAAAAAAGAACTTTGCGAACGGACGAGTATACCTAACTCTCAGCAGAGTCAAGACTTGAAGGAATAGCTCTATCTAATTTAAAACGCTCTCAACTTTTAACTAAACCTCACGATGAACGAGCATTATCAGAAATGCAACAATTGACGCAACTCAATTCTGATGAAAAGTAGACTGGATTCAGTATTTAGTTAGAACCATTTAAATGTTTACGGTTTCCCAAACTACAAAGAAATTGTAAATTGTAAAATTGTAACATTGGAAATTAATTTATGTTTTACAGCGATATGTGTCATGTAACTCGTGATAAAATTCGCATGTTTCTTCACATGCCCCCATCATAGATGAAGATAAAAGAATTTCACTGGAATGAATTTTATGTTTGCTTCAGAGAATCCCTGATTCAAAATTTTCATTATGATTAATCTTAATAATAATGTTTTTTAGTTCTTTCTTTAACTATAGGTAAAGAAAGTACATACCTTTGTTTTATGGCTTTTTTTAACAATGGGTTTTATATTTAATTGTTTGTGAGGGAAATTACATGAAATTTATTGTTTTTTACCCATAACTTTTCTCTAAGGAACAAATAGGGTCAATCAAAGATTTGGAACCTAAGTTAGACCACCCCCTATCCGCTACACAAAAAAAGCATAAAAACCGGTTCACTAAGTGAGACGATATACTAAGTTAATGAAGTACAAATCACTTTAAAGTATGATATTTGAAGAGTGCCATCGATTTCATCAAACCCAGACTTGATTACCATTAAACCGCCAGGAAGTATACCGTTTCGAACAAAAAAAGATTTTTCCTAATCGGTACAGGTGTCTTCGAGTATTTATGGAACATTGTACAAAGAAAAAACAAATCCGACGAGTTCAGAACGTCCTCCTTTTTTGAAGCCTGCTAATTAATACAACCCTTATTTCTAATTAATATGGCGACATCGTGAAATAGTAAATCTAGAATTCTAGTCCAACTTCAGAAATCAGACACCAGTTACTATATATTAACTAAGGAATATAAATTAAATCTTCGGGGGAGGGGTGTTCTGTATTCAATTCCCCTTAAACTGAGCACTAAATATATTTAAGAAATGAAATACTGAAAAAAAAATACACTTATGTGACTAATTAAAGTTATTTATTAGTAGAAAAAATACTATGGTAATTGGTTCAACTATTAAGGTAGCAAAATATATTTAATTTACTGCTTTGCTACGTAGCCGTACACTATGAGAAGGTGACTGATCATCCCAATAATATTCGCGCTGCACTTGTACTAGCTTCTAGTAATCTTTTTTAAAATATGTCTTAGTTTTTTCTGAAATTCGGAAAAAGATTCGGATTAAAGGCGATTCGGATACTCGGAGTTCGGATAATTGGAGTTATACTGTTTGTAATCATGAAAAAACGATTGAATGTAGAAATCCTTCTAGTATGCAAGATACTCCATCTCACCAGTTAAGGGTTAAAGCTCCTGACGATGACCTAATTTTTTTTTTAGTTTGTGATACACCAGTAGATGTTGCTATTATTAACTACTCTGTATAATACTTTTTTATTTTCGATTTTTCAGCACAAAGGAGTCAAGTCCTATTCGAAGTCTTTCTCTGATACAAGAGGCAAACGCTCCCCAAATCATTGACACGTGTGATCTGTAAACGCAAGAAAAGTGAAACATATCTGAAGCAGCTGTTCAAGACTTTGGACTGACTTTTGGTTGGACTTTGGTTGACTGACTTTCTACCCGAGTTGAGAAATTTTCCCAATTACGCTTACGAAGTCCTTGGATATGTACATCCTTTACAGCAATATAGGAACATTCCTAGATTTAGGTCAAATTATATGCACTGAACATCATGAATAACCCCTATGTTTAACCATAGAGGAATGAGGAGTTGCCCTTACATTGCTAGAATTTACCATACGTCAGGACAATATTTGGACGAGTTGGAATGATACTGGCATAATTAAGAAATATTTACGAATTGAGTTTACCATGGATTTGAATTCTTATTTGGTTCCTCTCTTTAGTGTACCCATCACTCAAAAAATTTACTAAAACATATTGCCCACTAAAAGTGCACGAAAATTATCCAATAAAGAATACTGCTGTTCAAGTAAGGATAACAGTTGCATACGTCAGTTTATATGCGTCTGATTTGATCAGTAGCCGGAATGTTCTGTTATTGGAAATGTCACTCACCCAATTACATAAATTGCATGTATTTGACATTCTTTCAGCAAATACATCGTACATTTTAGAATTACAGTAGTGTAAGTCCTTTAAAGTTTCTAGTTAGCTACTACTTACAGTTAAAGTTACATAAAAGTTGTTGCATAATTAAGAAAAAAGAACCTGTGGGTAAATACAAATCCTTCTCTTGAAATTACAATCATTACAATTTAAGTAGCATTGATTTTTTTTTTGCAAATGTTTTTTTTTTTGTAATCTTTCTCATTTTTTTTTTTTTTTAAGTTACTCGAATCTGTGGTAGGATTATTTATGCCACTTGAGTTCTAAGCACGACATGTGTTGCCTCTTTCTGTCATGAGTCACGATGAATGACTTTAATAAAAGTTTTTTTGCGTCTAATGAAGGGCATATCCTCTTTTCTTAACGAAGCATATTGTTTCCCCACGTTCTAGTTAGTGATTTAAAGTGCAGTTTCATATCATAAAGCAATAAAATGAACCAGCAATGTATTTTAGCTCAAGAAGGCTTGGCTCTGCAGTTTTTTCTCAACAGTATTTCAACTTATAACACCTTGCCGCATAGCATGTACGAAAAATTAACAGTATTAATACTGTAATATAACGACAGCCCAGTTATCCCCACCAGAGACTGCAGTTTTGTCCTTGTTATGGACTCATCAGTCTGGAATAGGGAACAACCGAGCTGAACGCAGATGTCAACTCATTAAAGCTGGGAGTGCCAACAAACTGGTAGATAAAGTAAATTTATTTCACCAGCGAAAGTCCGCAGGCATTGTGCGGTTCAACTCGCAAATTAAAGGCACAACTTGGGTGCCAAGCAGTAAGTTACCACTCCCTAAGTCAGGACTAAGGCAGAACTACATGCCGATCTGCGGAGTCTCGCTGGTGAAATAAATTTGCTTTATCTATCAGTTTGTTGGCACTCACAGCTTCAATTAGTCGACATCTTCCTGCACAGCTCGGTTATTCCCTATTCCAGACTCACCCATACAAGGACGCAACTGCAGTTTCTGGGTTTAATAACCGCGCTGTCAGTATACTGCATGTCGTTCTGCCTTAGCCCTAGCTTAGGGGTGCCAACTTACTGCTTAGTAATAATAATAATAATTATGCAACACGAATTGCATTAAATAAACTTAGAGAAATTAAGCTTTTTTGTAACTACTATTAATGAACTTAGGAAAAAAAACCACTAATAAGCGCAGGAATGGCATTAATTGCACATGTTTCTATTTACTAACGTAAACATCATAATAGCACTATAACTGCTTGCTGCTGCTAAAAAACCAGTTATAATACTTCTAATAACAATACCACGATGATTCTAACAATGTAATCATAATATAATAATCAAAATAATAATATTCAAAAAAAAAAAAAAAAAGCTATAATATCAAGAAGAAGAATTAAAAACATCTTTTATTAAACATACTAACGTCTAAGATTATTGTTAGCTATCCGTCTTTTTTCCCCAAGTTTTCAATTTTCCAATAATTTTCAAGCTGTTTTAGTACGTTTTCTGATTGTGCTCAAAAAAAGGTTATCAACATCTGAACGAATAAAAAAAGGAAGTTTTTTTTTTTGTGCTAGAATAACATTCAAACAATAAATAAAATCACTGTTCAACAAATTTAATAAAACATTTAATTAAACAATTCGACTAATTCATGACAATATTATTCTTGATCTACCGGAAAAATTAATTTAGTGTTCAGAACATTGAGAAACAATATTTTTAACACTAACGCTAAACAAATTTAATTCCCATGGCTGAAATATTTCCAAGCTTTTCAGTTCCGGGTAAAATCTTTTAATCCCAAAGAAAAACAGTAAACATATTTACGAATTTATACTTCAACAATCTCTTTTCGTTTAATTTGTTTGATGAAAGTAAACTTTTTTGCAGCAACATTTTGCGATTTAATGCAAATTGCATTTAAAATATTTTTCATTTTATTTTGAATTAGAATTTAATTTCTTTTTTATCGAAGTATATTTTGTTCCTTGAGGGAAATATGCAGTGTCTGCACAATTTATTTTTTACGGCTGCTGCTTCAGACGTTTTCGTACTTAGTATTTTGAAATTTTTCAGTTCCGTTTTTGTGTAAATATTTTGTTAAACTGTTTTTCTTTAGCACTTTTTGAGTTGATCTAGTGCCTATTATATTAATTCATTTTATATCTTACTAGTTATATATTTATGTTTTAGTGTGTGGAGCAGATTTTAATAAAATTTATCAGAGCATTTTTTTTTTTTTTTAATGTTTGCTAGAAAATTAAAGTTAACGACTCTGGAAATATTTGACATATAAAAGGAAAAATACTTCAGCCAACAATTATGTATTTCTATTAGCTTCTTCATAGACTTTTATCATAGTAAGGAAAATATTTTTTTTCTTTGTTTTTGTTACTCTTACAGTGGAAATACGAAAGAAATGATTTTCAAGAACCGTGTTCAATAAAATTTCATTGCCTTATTATGTTTTTGAAAAACAAAACTATTAAGTCTAGTCAATGCAGTTTAGAAAGAACAATGTTCCAAAAATTTTTACAAGAAAAAAATACACTACCGGTCATTAAAATTGCTACACCAAGAAGGATATGTCAGAATAAAACAAAATTTTGCACACGTGATAGCAACATAGACACTAGAAATCGATTACAAAATGAAAACAAAATGATGATTTATTACTGGAAAAATCCCACATAAATGGAGGTTTAAGTACCCTGTTCCGCCACCTCTAGCGTGAATGTAAAAGTCGATACAGTCGAGCATTGAGGCCCAGCAGTTTCGTACAATGTCCTACTTCCTCTCAGCTACCACAGTTGCTGTAAACGCGCCAATAATTCAATCAAACTTACAGGCTGTTATATTTACCTTTTCAAAAGATAACAGATATGCTCAATTTGTGACAAATCAGTGCATCGTACAGACCAGAGAAAGTGATAATGTTTAAGAGGAAGTCCCTTGACACCCTTGTTGTGTGTGACCGAGCATTGTCATGTTAAAAAATGGCGTCCTGAGTGCCAAACATAGTTTGATCAAAGGAGTGGCGTTTTTACAGCAACTGTGGTATAAGATGACGTAGGATATCGTGGGAGACTGCCATGCCTCAATGTTCGATTGTATCGCTTCGTACATCGTACATTCACGCTAGAGGTGGCTTAACAGCGTACTTAAACCTCCATTCATTTGAGAATTTTCCAACAATAAATGATCAATTTGCTTTCATTCTGTAATCACTTTCTAATGCCAATTTTGCTATCACGTGTGCAAAATTTAGCTTCATTCTGGCAATTTCTTCTTGGTGTAGCAATTTTGATGGCCAGTAGTGTAGAACTGATAACTTTTTTTTTTCCTTTCGCAGTTAATACTTTGTCAAATAAATACATTCACACTAGAATCTGGATTAATCAAAATAATAGCAGCAAACCGTTTTCGGTAAGTTGAAGTTATCTGATAATCGAGGATGCCCAAATTTCTTATTTTACACAATGTCGTATGGTAATTATTACCATTAACTTTGCATTTTTTTTCTAAGTGTTTACTCTAGCCACCCCCCCCCCTGAAAAATCCGAAATAATGCTTTATATAGTAACTATAACGTCATCAAAATATAGACATTAATAAGTTAGTGCACAATAGTACACATTGTTACCCCTGAATATAGAATGTGAAATGCCGATTGCATTAAGTAGTAATTTCACAAACGAAAAAATAAATTTCTATCGTCGAAATATTTTAGATAATCAGTTAAGAGATATGTATATATACAGGGTGTTCCGTTTTAACCTGCAAGACCTTTATTTACGCAACCGTTAGTTCTAGATGTATACTTTCAATCGCAAAGATGTTCAAAATCAGGAGCTGAGTTAAGATATTGAAAGTTTAAAGTAAAAATGACTTAAAAAATACTAAATTTAACTTTTTTACGGGTCCTAGGTCCCCTAAGTAATATTTAGAAAAATAACCTCTATTGAAAATTTTTACTAACACAAAAAACTTGACATTTGTGCGACCAAAACTCAAGGAGATATTCCAGTTTAAAGTTTTAAGGGACCATGCAGAAGATGAGACTGGAACTTATCGCTCTTTCAGAAAAATGACAGGTCGTCATAGTAAGAAAAACAAGATATTTATATTTTTCATTGCTGTTCAAATATGAATGCAAATGTCATGCCGTGATAGGCAAAAACACACTACAAAACCTCGATTAATTTGAAAAATCACACTCTATGCACACAGGTAATTTCAAACTTGTTAACCACCATATTTTCCCCCAAAACGTGATATTGACAGCGAGTAAAAAGTGGTGATGCACAAAACGATGCGTTTCATATCTCTGTGAATATTGGTTGTACTAATTTCAAACTTTTTGAGTTGGAATTATTTTTCAATGGGGATTATTTCTACAAATATATGTTAAGGAACCTGGGGCCCGTATAAAAAGTTAAATTTTGTATTTTCTGACTCATTTTTATTTTTGCTTCAAACTTTCAATATCTTAACCCTGCATCTGATTTTGAACATTTTTGCAATTGGAAGTATGCATCTAGGACAAACGGTTGCGAAAATAAAGGTCTTGCTGGTTAAAACCGAACACCCTGTGTGTATATATATATAGGGGTACAATTGTTAATTTTCCAGTACCAGGTTACCAATTAAGTCCTGATATATGATTAATTTGCAAACTTTTTGTGAATGGGTAAATAGCCAATGAAACTTAATTTACTTATGATCCACTCTACAGTTTTCAGTCTAAATACAGCACTTTTCATACGAAAATACCTGTATCTTCTGTTTTATTAATTCTTTTACAGCTCAGAACTTTTAGTCAGAATCAAATCTGCTGTGAATTTTGTTTTATGAAACTGCTGCCAATGTTCAAAATGCGCACTATCAAGTAGTTTCAGTCTTTATAAGCCTTCACTAATCTCAAAATAGTAATTCCTTACTGCAGGACTCCTAAGAGCAATATATTGTGAAAATTATTTTAACTTCATAAACTGTGTACATGAATATATAAATAAATTTAAACATGAACTGTCTGTGTTAATTATTTGTTCTTACACAATTTATTACATTGATTTCGTTCCTTACTTTGACGTTCTTTGATCTTAATGTTCCAATATTTTCGAAAATGCTAGCTATATAACAAAACAAACCTGCCTACTTTAGACAACACATCAAGAACACATCAAGTAATACAATTTACCATTCTTCGAAAATGACACGATTTAATGTTTCATTATTAAAACTCAATTTTACTTTTTTAATCTAGTGCCATCAACACACTTCATTTCATTTAATGCATAATTTTATTAAAAGATTATGAGCTTTATAAATGACCGTTATCATTCATTTTTTCATGTGTCATCACTTTTAAGGTTTCATTTGGCACTTTTAAGGTTTCTTAAAATTACTATTTTACTTTTATTTATTGCTTCTAACTTATAATTGATCTAATTAAATACAATATTTTGGCAAATGAGCACTTTATTAGTATTTAAATATGTCTCTCTCATTTTTAATGATATTCGAGATGTCTTTGCAACATACACATAATGCTCTTTGTTCCAATAACAATGATGAAGCATTAAACGGTTCAATTAGAAACAATTCGATTGATTTGACTTTAAAATGGGAGACTCGTTTACAATTTATCAATATAGCTGATTTTTTCCTACAGCAAAAAAAAAAAAAAAAAAAAAAATAGTGGGTGACTACAAAAGCATGGAATTAATTAACCGGTAAAAAATACATGAGAGAGAATACTGCAGGAGATAGGGCTCCTGAGTGACAAGCTTGTCGCTTCCAAACCATTCTGCTGTTGCAATAGCAGACTTGAAGTTGCTGTCAAAAGTTTATTGAAGCTTAGTTCACAAGGTTGGCTAAACCAAAGAAAGACGGTTTAATTTTTGAATTTCATACCAAAAATAATGAGTATTTCGTACCTATTTTTGGGATACACTTTAGCTCTTGAACTAGCATCACACCAGAAAGTAATTATTTCTAAAATAATAAATAACCAGGCTGAATAATCTTCTTATGCTGCCGTAGGAAGGTAAGCATCAGTATCTGCTAATTTTTAATTTTTATTTCATTTATTTATTTAGGTATTTATTTTATTTATTTATTTACTTCTTTATTTATTTATTTATTTATTTTAATTTATTTTTTATATTAATTAATTAATTTATTTATTTATTTTAATTTATTTTTATATTAATTAATTAATTTATTTATTTTTATTTATTTATTTTTTTTGTTTTTGTTTTTGCATTTTTGTAATCTATTGTGCCTATGCTGTGATTTATAGGATTTCTTATTTGGTTTCTGTTGAAATTAAAGTCAAAAAAAAATAAAAATAGCATCAACATTTTGCTATTAAAGTTTAGTATGGAATCCAAAAGGCATTTCTTCTAATATCTCAGATTTCTTCACGCAGCAGTGGTTCCTGGTGCAGTAGCAGCGTGCCTTTCGATACAAAAAACATTTACAAAATGAAAAATTGTATGAAGTTACTTATTCTCTTAAAAATAAATAATGTAACGATATTTCGTCTAATGGAAAAGCAATTACTTTAGCAATCCTTTAGTACAATACCAAGAAATGCATCAACAAGAAAAAGTAATAAACACAAATTTCACAAAGAATATTTACATTTTCAAGTTTTAGATTTTTTTTCAGTCAATTTCAGTACAGCTACAAAAATTTAAATTAATTTTAATTTCCAATTTATGAACCAGGAAAAACGCAGCTAATTCCTCAGAGCACATTTTAGTGCTTCGACAAATCCATAATAAGCTCTACCGCTCAAAAAAAGAGCACAAAAAATCGATTCTCTGAACCACATTCTCATCTAAAAGATTGGCAAAGAATTCCAACCACCTGTTGCAGGATATTCTTTAGCTAAAACGAGACTCAGAGTAGGAAGAGAGAAACGAGCTATCAGAAATCTCAAGATATAAGTCCACCTATTCATCATTCTGAAAATGGCGCTTACAGTTTTCGTTTGTAAAATAAAGACTGCGGTACAAGTAATCATTCGGAGAAATATTTTCGAAGATGCATACGTATTTGATTTTTATAGATAAAGATATTTTTTAAACATTTTCAGTACGTTCCGGCAACAAATAAAAAGCACAAAACTATTAATTGAAGCAACTCACGAAGGAAGAAACTCGTATCGAGGACAACAGATAACTTTACTTCCTGTGAAAAGAAATGTAACTAAATAGAAAAAATAATATGTGGTGCATACTAAATCAAGCAGAAACGTTTTGATTTTTCATACTCTTAGAAATAGGTAATTTTTAACTCTAGCTCAATAAATAATCCATACGTATTTCTTTAGGAAACACAGAAATGGATGAAAGCAGTCAAATAATATTCGTCATTACCTAATTACCCAGACATCCAAATTAGTCTTTAGTTATGAAAAGAGGATTCTGTTGCATTAAAACGCTAGTCTGCCATTGATTTCGTAAGAACATGTTCTTCGTGAAATCTGAAATTTAAGCTAAGCAACGAAAATGAAACGAATAATTATACAATGAGTTGAAAAAAGATACTCCACTTTCATGAAAATTTTAACAGTATGTTGAAGCTTGTAAAGAAATAATGTTTCACATCTGTCTCTATTGGTACTTTTAATCCTTACCGTGAACAAGCAAATAATTAAACTCTAGATGGTAAGATAGATTTCGAAACAAGGAAACCCTGCTTTTCTTACATCCACATATAAAAAAGTCCAACTGAAAAAAGACATTTTGGGTACATGTGGTTTTAACCATACTACCAAAAATATAAAAAATATTAGCATTGTTCAGACTGTATAAGGTGCAGATAAAAGAACTACAGGGTTTTGAAGCAAATTCTTTAATACAATTATAATATAGGTCAATGTTAGGGTAAATGACTAGTTATGGTCACCCAACTAGTAATGGGCAGGTTTGTCTTGTATTGTCAATATCCAAGTCTGTAATTGATGTTCCAGACCATCAGTGGATTCTCAAAATACCACTTTTCAAAAACAAGCCCACCACAGTTTTTACAAAAATAAGTTTTATGTACAGTGTAAATCATTAATTCAATGCCTCTCTGTCACCAATAGTGAATTTTCTTTACATTTAAGTTTTTGAAGGGGTGTTTTTCTTAAGGACCTGACATTGCTGTTTCTTATCAGATTACAGTTTTATTGATACGTACCAATTACTAAGCTTTCTTCCTATCATACAGGTACATTTTGTCATTAAGTAAATATTTGAAAAGCTTACAAGCTAATATTCAAATGTAACTATTCAAGTAAAAGTTATGGGCACATAGGATCCGAATTAATTTTTTGACCTTTTTACTCAAAATTATAATCTAAGATTTATGATAAAGCATAAGCTAAACTTAACAAACGATAAATACAAAATGCCGTTGTAGCAGTTATATTTAATTAATTTAATTATTTACTTTCGTTGTTATTGGTCATACGATCCTTTCAAAAGCGATTTGACAGTTATCCATTTTTAACTTTTATGTTGCTCGAATTGGTAAGTTGAAATTTGATTATATTGATAATGAAAAGTAAGTGTTTTGATACTGTTGAATACTCTTTTGTGTGTTTTCTGAAAATAAGTGAATTCAACTAGCAAGCTAATAATGTCAAATCGCTTTTGGAAAGGTTCGTATGAACAATAACAACAAAAGTAACTAATTAAATTAATTAAATATAACTATGCTACAACGGCATTTTTTATTTATCCCTTGTTAAGTTTAGCTTCTGCTCTATCATAAACCTTAAATCATAATTTCGAGTAAAAATGGTAAAAAAATCAATTACTTGAACATTACTTTTACTTGCGCATAACTGATTGAGACCATTGATGTTCAAATCAGTGTTTTCCAATTTATGTCAAAATCAATATATAAATCATAGTTGAAAAAAAACGAAATGTTTACAACTATGAAAGGGCAACTTCTAAGTTCTAACATCGTGAGTACCTTTTTTTTTTTTCTCGTGAACTAGAACTGTAACATCACTCTAACCACGCCCATAGCTCATATTTACCTATATACTTAGAGGTTAATTTGTCAACACTTTACATATTTAGTAGATTTCAATGTGTGACCCGTCTCTGGCGTGGAAAACATATTAATGTTAATCAATTATTTTTGTTCTTTAAACCTTAATTACTGTCGTTCTAATCAACTTGAAAATTTGACTTTTCGATTGATAGGAAATTTTAAAACGTGCAAGGAATTTCTTTCCCTTAATTACGAAACCAATGCAAGTATTTTGCTAAAAAAATGAAAAAAAGAAAAAAAAAAGAAATGAATCGATTTTTAAAAAAAAAATTTTTGTGCCATCTACGGTGCAGCTTAAGCACTTCTTGTGATTACAGTGGGTGGCCAGATTATTAGGGACGCTACTCAAATTCTCGTATTTTCAAGTTTTGACTCACTTTTTGAAGAAATAAACCACGAACCACTTTCTTTTTACAATTCTGAGATGCTTCTGGTATCATTATTATTGTTTTTTAGGAGTGGAAACACTACCAGTCTGCGTCATTTTACAAATATGTGAGATAGTTCCTGTTTTAGTGGTGCCTGCTATAATTAATACGTAAGTAACACTTATTAATAAAGCAATGTTGCTACATTTTGCTATTGAATTCAGTATTTGAATTATATTATTGTTTGATTTTGTCAAAACTTTTTTCTTCAAGAATGGGCAAGGCTTCGAAGACGTCCCCCAGAAAATGCAGAGAAATAAAATTATTACTACTCTCCTTCGTTTATTTCAAAAGAGCTATTGCAAATTTAACAGGTGTTTCTAATTCAGTAATAGTTGCACATGTCAAAAAGTTACAATTGAACAAGTCACTGAAAGCAGATCCCGTCGGCAAATGTGGCAGAAAACGCATCGCTATTCCTTTTACCGACCGCAGAATCAGGGATATGTGCTTTTTCAGATAGTAAACCCTCTATACAAAACAGTCTTCATGGAATAGCTCCCTCAGGTGGCCTGCGATGCCCCCTGGGGGAGTCCAGGTAAAAGAAACTTTTGTCGATGAAAAAATGCCATAAGTGGAGTCATCGAAGAATCATACCTATAAAACCTTTAACTAATCAAAATAATAACATTATTTGTTAACAGCACTAATTACAAATAGCACTTACACAAATTAAGTCCTCAACAGTTATTTTTAGGATTGTTTTGCCCTCTGTCGACGCTTTTTCTTAGCCTCGATGCGGAGAGCCTGTTCATTCATTATCATCGTAGTAAAACAGGCTACACTCCATTTGCAATTTTTGAGGGAAATATCACTGATTCTGTGAACGATATGAGTACTGGTGGTGTGTTTTCTGCCCCTTTTCTCAAAGCAATACGCTTCCAGAACCACGTTTTGGTCAATTTTAGTTTTTATAATGTCCAACTATTGACCTAAAAACATATGTTATAATTGCAATAACTATCAATGTCAATCACTATCAACCCCCCCCCCCCCCCCCGCTCCCGTTCTGATGTTAAATGATGATTTTTCTTCAACTAAAATGCGTACACACCTTTTCAAAAGACCTATTAAAGTCTCTCTGGAATTTAAAAGTATTTGCCAAAACACATAAAAAGATTACCAGTAGCTTTAAAACTCAAAATAATCCTTCAACCACATAGTTCATCGCTTAACGCACCAAGCAACCACGCTACCGTAACCCTGCCCTTTAGCGAGTGAAGCGGTTTTTTCCCCTGCAATTTAAAGTGTTTCGCCAAATAAACTATGCTATAATGAGAACGTTATAAAGAACAATTACAACTGAATAATGTGACAAATCAAATTATTTACTTTGATATGTAACTACCTTTAACTATAAGAACAAAAACAAACGCTGTTTGCTGATCACAACAGCGTAGCATGGACATGGTTCCTCACAGCTATTGACACTGTCGGTCAGCGCCCTCTTGAAGAGCTAACTTACCCCAACATCAATTAGGAATTCATAGAACTAAACTTACCCCTCCATCTATTAGGAATTCGTAGAACTAAATAATTACTTAAGCATTTAATTTGCGATAGCAAAATATTTCGGTCAATCTGGTTTAAAAATAGCCTATAGCCTTCCTCAATACTATTCAACACAAAAAGAGTTTTTTAATTCGTACCAGTAGTTCCTGAGATTAGCGCGTTCAAACATACAAAATCTTTAGCTTTATAATATTAGTATAGAAATTAATTTTCCCGTTCTCGTAACATTTTTTATTGCTGCTGCACTCCTGCTAGTCATAGTGTAATGTTATACAGCATATAGTCTTCCTCAATAAATGTACTATTCAACACAAAAAGAATTTTTTTAATTCGAACCAGTAGTTCCTTATATGAGCGCATTCAAAAAAAACAAACTATTCAGATTTTTAAATTAAATAATTAATAAGAAAAATAAAACAATGATACGTCATATAAAAATTTTTTTACAAATCATTTTTAGCATTTTTTAGGATGTTCTCTAAAAAGTACCCTCGAGATTTGCCTCACGGCTGACTCGAACTTACACTCACTGGATCACGAAAGCCGCACTTTCAGCCCGAGCCACCATTTCTACGCATGCTTTGCGGTTCAGGCATTTTATATTATAATATCAATTTTCCCGTTTTCATAATATTTTTATTGCTGCTCCACTCCTATTAGTCATAGCGTGATGTTATATAGCCTATAGCCTTCCTCAATGAATGGAGTATTCAACACAAAAAGAATTTTTCAATTCTAACCAGTAGTTCCTAAGATTAGCGCACTCAAACAAACGAACTCTACTGCTTTATTTTATTAGTATAGATGACCTTACAGAAACAGCCCTTATTTCTCAATGGTAACTAAAACAAGAACAACCTCACATTTTTAAAAAATGGTGCAGACTGGTAGTGTTGCCACTTTTAAAAGACAATAATAATGATATCCCTAGCAATGTACAATAAATAAAATTGCGGTTCGCTGTTTATTTCTTCAAAAAATGAGCCTAAACTTAAAAATACGAGAATTTGAGCAGTGTCCCTGATGATTTGGCCACCCTCTATAGGTTTCAACATCTCTTCTTTAAAGTTAATACCAAAAAAAGTGGGAACAACTTTTGATGTTGATGGATAAATATAACGATTGGTGTCATCTTGCAAATAATATGAACCCAACAAGAATAATGTGTCAAAATTAAGATTATTATGAAGTCTTCAAAGTCTTTTCCAAGCAGATATCAATTCATAAATAATAAAACAATCACAAATAAAAGACAGTTCAAAGGAATTTTTTTTCAGAGGACAACTCATATGCTTGTGTTAGCTAGAACAGAAGACGTGTTTCAAGAAATAGGGTTATAAATAAAATCATTATTTAGATCTACGCAGAGCTCATTCTAATGAACATGTGCCATTGAAAAGGTATATGCGTGATATGAACCCTGAGGAAAAGAAACGTACAGAAAAAATATACTAGTTCTATTTATTTGCTGCTTGGTCAGGGCATCTTGGTTTCTTTATCAATTGCGATTACCATCAGAAAATTACTGCCAATAAAAGATACCTTTCCCGCTGCAGTTGAACACGCTATAATATGCTTTTAACGTGCGACTGAAACAAGATTAGTACGCTGAGCAAATAATGTGGTAAATCAAGATTTTTGCTTCTAGATTACTGTTTTGACTTTATGCGTCCATTTCTTACCTGGTGGTAAAGTTTTTTAACTAGTGCTTTCTTATTGCAAATTTCTTTTCCCCATAGTCCGTATAACGGTTATACCAAACTTCAAAAACATAAGGCTATTAGAACAAGGTCTACTTAGATCCTAA
Source organism: Uloborus diversus (assembly GCF_026930045.1). NCBI lineage: Eukaryota > Metazoa > Arthropoda > Arachnida > Araneae > Uloboridae > Uloborus > Uloborus diversus. The sequence goes on along the minus strand of NC_072740.1, from coordinate 33,604,636 downwards.
CATCGTAACTTGAATAACAACAGTCCTGCATTTAGGGCCGCCGAGAGCTAAGGCGGTCATTTTGGTCGCCGGGAGTCGAGCCCCCTAAAGGAACGGGCCCTTAGTTTCCGACTAGGCTGAAATGGCCTCTCGTCAGCCCTGCCTGTATTGGAGATTTCAGGATTCCGCTTTGGGTTTTGCTTATGAATACTGTCTGTTTTCATGTTAAAAGCTATGTTTATGTAATGTTTCCTTTAATGATTTTATAGGCATGTATCAGCATTTTTTTAAAACAATTATTTTTCTAAAACCTAACTTAAACTCAAGATTAATGCAAAAAATACAACTGTTTACTGGTGTGTAAATCAAAAAAGGTTTACTTAATAGGCAAAGTCCAACGAATATATGGACAATGTTCAAATATGTTAAACATTTTAAGCCATTTGATTTTAATGGGAAAGTCATTGAACGTCTTGTTGGAGAAAATCGGACTATCTTGAGTTTATAATATTTATCATAATATTAAGGGGATAACCAATCTTTTTAATGTTAATTTTATTCAACTCGTTCTACAATTCTTTTTTCATCAAACCAAAGATAACGATACATAGTTTTAGTAAAATTAAGCTTAACTAATGTCATCTATTAATTATTTTTAATTTTAATTAGTTTAAACTTATTCAGTTAGGCATTGAGAAACAGCATGTACTTAATTTTACATACTAAAACTTTTAAATTCTGTTCCATGGTATATCGATTTACTTTGACACTTACATAATTCCGATAATTTAGTATTAACTATTTACTAAATAAAACAACCAGTTATATTCTAATGTATGTTGCTACTGAAAATTCAAGAACCTAACTGATGTTTTTGAATTAATGCTCAGTTCAGTACGGAAATTTTCAAAAAATTTTCAAAAAACTATTTCAAACTCAAAGAATATATAACTTTATGAACTTGGAGGGAAAAAATACTGCTTTAAGTATCGTCGTTTGAAGTACCTAAGACTGGTAATTTGCATAGAAGCCTGTTGTTTCTCCCCACTTGCTTGCTTGCCTTATAGACCATCGATTCGTTGTCATAGTAACAGAACTTTGTTTTTGTGGCTTTTCGATCAATGCCAAAGATCCTCACTAATAATGGAAATAAACATTTCCAAGAAAATCTCCCTATGGAAATTAAAGTTAGAAACGAGCTTTCATTGTCAGTTAAGATTAATCAGGTGCGATATGTTAAATTACATTTTATTCTTCAAGTGAGGAATTTATTTAAACGCATATATTTCTTAGAGGAAGTGATTTTCCCTACTGGAAAGTATTTTATCGCAATATTTGAAATTAATTATTTTAAGACTTTTACAAACGAACTTTACAAGTAAGATAATTTCTTAACAAACGCGTATTGATGAAATGTTTAACAGAATAGACATGTTTCATTTTTTTTTACATTATACCATAAATGAGAAGTTTTCAATAAAGTGTACCCTTGTGCAACTTGCGAAGATTTTTTTATGGATCAACAGTGTTACCATACCGTACGGTAAAGTAACATGGGCGTATTAACGAAATGTTTGACGCCAAAGCGTATTGACAAAATGTTAAACAACATAGAGATGTTTCATTTTCTATATATAATACCATTAATGAGAAGTTTTCAATATAGCGTATACCTTTGTGCAACTTGCATAGACGTTTTATAGTTCACCCATGTTACCTTACTGTACTTTGTAAACAGTTTTCACGTTTTCTGAAAATTCTAGCCCTATAAAATACCTCACCAAAAGGAAATAGTAAGAATAAAACGAACGTTTACTCACGTGTGGTGGCAGTGTTGATATTAGAAAGTGATTACAAAAGGAAAGCAAAATGATCATTTATCACTGAAAAAGTCCCAAATGAATGGAGGTTTAAGTACCCGTTGAGCCATTTCCCACCGCAAATGTACGAATTAATACAGTAGATTGAGAAATAGCAGTCTCGTATGATGTCCTGCCATCTCGTATTGCTGTTACTATTAACATGCCACTAATTCGATCAAACTCATAGACTGTCCACTTTATCATCTGAAGTGATTCCAGATATGCTCGATTTGTGACCAAAAATTTAGGACATCGCGCAGGCCAGAGAAGTTGATAGTGGAAGAGAAAGCCCCCTGCGACCCTTGCTGTGCGTAACTGAGCATTGTCCTGTCAAACCTGGGAAACTCGCCGAGAGTGGCCAACACATGTGACTGAAGCATAACACAAACGTACTGTTAGGCTGTCATAGTGCTGTGAATCGATATTAGGGGTGACCATGTTTCGTATATGATAGCGCCCAAACATCACTCCAGCTGTGGATGCGGTATGCCGCTGCAAATCAAAGACTTTATTAAGTCATTCACACTGTCGCATTCCCTTGGAATAGACCGCAGAGCTCTCCAACCTACGGCCAGCGAGGATATTTTTCCCGGCCAGCGGGAAGCTTACAAATTGAAAACAATTTTTTTAATGTGATAATCTAATTCTTTTTAAACATTTCAAAAGAAAACTAAGCCATAAAAATCTCAAAAATAATTACTAAACAAGATCGTAGCCAGAGGGGGTCAGGAAGAGGAAACTCTCAGAGTCTTAACTTTCACTTTTCTTCTTGAAGATCATTTAGATCTTCATTTAGCATTTTTGAGACTTCAATTTAAAACAATTTCTGGAGGATAGTCCGCTTACTTGTTCTTTTTTTCTTCATTTGACCAAAAATATCTTTAAATGGTGTTTAGGTGATTTAATCCTGACTCCCTGGAATTTTAAACGAATTCCAGGGAGAGGTTCCGAGGGGCCTGTCCTAGCGTCTTAGACTTCGTTCAGCGGCGAGCGTCGTTGACGCTAGAGCAGTGCAGCTGTGTTGATCAGTCTCAATAGGATTATATTTCAGAAAAATTTAAAAACAACTTTTCTGGGAGTACGCCTAAAATGTTTCCCTGATTCGCTTTTATCAGATCGTAGGTTAAGCCTACGTCATAAAAAGTTAAGTAAATTTAATAATTAAAAGATAATTATTAAGATGCAAAGGAGAGTTAAAGCTGAGCAATAATTAACCCAAAAATGACAAAACTTAAAGAATTAAGATACAACTTCAGCTGTAGCAAAGGAATTTCTAAAAACGGAGCGCGAAACGGAACGCGCGAACTAAAAGTTGCGCTTTTTGGACGGTCAATAAGTTAAAAGTTAAAAATGGGAAATAAACTGAAAACAGTTGAATCAAACATAACTCAACTAAGTTTTAAGTTCGATCAGCAATTTGTCCAAATGTCTCAATATGTATAGCTTAAAACTGCATTTTTTTAAACTTCAGTATCAAAAAATTTCCTGAACAGGTCTTGAATTCTGACCATTCTTTTGACAGCGTCAAAGACATCGTGAAATATGTTTCTAGGATTCCATTCTCAAAAAGTTTTTGAAGAGAGGATCTGAACCTTTCTCATTTCCTTAACATCACAAATCACCGAAGATAATCTAAAACAGCGTTTTTATAGCTAATTTGTCAGGAGAAAAAACCTTTGACTTTACCAAAGATAACCAAAAATTGACTTCGTTTTTAAAAAAAATATTTGGGGGAGAGAATTGCATACCCCTTTTCCCTAATTTGACTAAAATCGGTTGAAAATGAATTTTGATGTCAATTTTGAAAATTTCTCTTGGGTTGGAAGCTAAAACTTGTCCCCCGACTATCTCTAATACCACCAAAAATTAACTAAAAATGCGTTTATAAGACTTCAATTTAGAAAAGTTTTCGAGGGATATGGATCGATCCCCTCATCTCCGTCCTTCGTCTTATTCAAAGACAGCCTAAAACGTTTAAAGATTTATAATCTTTAGCACCTATCTTTTCTTCAAAGCGACAAATTGCACACAAAGAATATCTCAGTGCTATTTTTTTTTTTTAAATTCACTTCATACTTTTTTTTAATAAAATAAACTTTAGTATAAGAAATTGAAGCAAGATGGGTAAGGGTGGATGCATCAAGTTATTTTCTGACCTCAAAACTGGTATTGAGCGAAAGGGGCAGCAAAAAATCATCATCTTGTTGTACCTTTACTTGCCATTTCGTAACGTGAATCCTGGCTATACTCATGCCACAGATCGCTAATTAAAAAAAATAATCGTGAGAAATGGGGATGGGAAGGGGGGGGGGAGATGGAACTAATTTTAACTGAATCATCGGAATTGAAATATCGCTGGCACGTCTTGCCTCCAAAAATGTTCAATGTGAAACGTGAGCAAAAAGGGTGGAGACCCCTGGAACCCCTAATCAAGTTCGAAGGGGTCCAATCAAGTTTGAAGTTTACAACGGAATAGATCCAAATCGTCTTTAGCGATGAGTCCAGGTCGGATTTAAGCAAAGATAGCATTTTTGTACAATTATGGAGAATCCGTTGTGAACTCCCAAACAGTGCCTTTGCTTTTCAGCAGCACACCGCATCCCTGGGTAATATTATGGGGGGATATCATATACGAAACATGGTCATCCTTAATATTTATTCACAGCACCATGAGAGCATAACGGTACATTAGTGTCATGCTTCAGTCACATGTGTTGGCACTCAAGAGGAGCCTTTTTAAAGAGGAAAATGCTCAACCACACACAGCAAGGGTGTAAGGGGGTTTCCTCTTCCACATTATCACTTTCTCTGGACCACGCGATGCTCTTTTTCACAAATTAAGTATATCTGGGATCACCCCCCCCCCTGAAATGGTTTAATGGGACAGCCTATGAGTTTGATCGAATTAGTGGAGCGTTTACAGAAACAGTGGTACACGATTACGTAGACATCGTATAAGACTGCTATGCCTCAATGCTCAACTGTATCGCCTCATGCATTCACGCTAGAGGTTGTTCAACAGGGTCTCAAAAAGCCATTCGTTTGGAATTTTTAAAGTATTGAATGATAAATTTGCTTTCATTTTGTAATCCCTTCCTAATATCAATGTTTCCATCAAGTGGATTTGCATGTAAAATGCTCGTTACAGTTCAAAAAAAAAAAAAAAAAAAGATTAAATAAAATGTCCCTGTTCTCCGAAGAAAAAAATAATTAAAAAAAATCACATTACAAACTCAACAAAATAAAATTTCCCTAACCCTCTCGGAGAAAAAAGTTACAAATTAAAATACTCATTGTAATCGGAATTTTTTAAAAAAAAAATCACACATTTCTCGAAAAAAGAAGGAATTTAATAAAAATATTCCACACGGATTGCAATTAGTACAATAGCTTACTCCATATTCTTGAAAGTAATATAGTTCTTAAATGAAGCAAAACGGCGTACAACTTGTAAACGTAAGTAACACTTGTAAACATGTTCGTTAATTGATGGTATCCAAACGCAGTCATTCTCTGTTAGTGTAGTCAGTTCAGCTTAGTTTTTTCGTTAAATTAGAAACGCTTACAACTAGAGATCGAAAAACAAAATTCTAAAATCTTAAGAGTCAGGAAAAACATTTATGCGCCAAACTATTTCTCAGAGTGTATAGGAAATTTAAGTGTAACATGGCATCTGAAAGATTCTTGTTTGGAAAGAATCAGTCACCAATTGTTATTTTAGTCGCCCGAGTGACCTAGAGTCTGAGATTTTTAGGACCCTGCTTATAACTCCTGTTCTTAGCATAGAAATTTAGAGGAAACAACATTTTGTGCAGAAAATAACTCTTTCGAATGATATAAAATGCTACGGATTGCTAAAACTTGTGCGCTTCTTATTAGGCGATTTATAATAACTTTTAGCATTAAGATTATTTATAAAGCAACTATTTCGAAATATGAAAAAGAAGAAAGAAAAAGGCTACGAGGAGCACATTCCATTGGTTCAAAATGAGGCGTTAGACAAGACAAACAATCATATTTACCGACAGACACAAAACACCCTTAAGAATAAATAAAATTTTAAAGTTCCAAAAGTCAAAAACAAAAAAACCTTCGCAATTGACAAGGATCTGCATTCTAACAACAAGTAGTGTTCAAAACAGGTCTAGCAAACACAAGAAAATTCTCAAAATAAATATCATAAATAAGCTTTGCATGATTTTTATTGATATAATTCTCGTTTACATTAAGACACTAAAACACTCTTTATATTTCATGATCGTATCTAATAAACTCGTTTACTTGTTTCTCGTTGGGAAGAAAAGTTCTCATAAAATACCCAATCAATTATGTAAATAAGACAAGAAGTTCAAGACAACAAGTTCGTTCAGCTTAAAATTTACAAACAAAGTTTTCAAAAGATTAATCATTTGTCATCAAAATAAAAAAAAAACAAGTCAAAAATCCCCAAAAAAAACGGATACACTAAACTAATTTCCATTTCTGTCTTATCTGAAGAAGAAAATAAATAGTAATGTGCAAGTAATCAGAATCTAATCAACCTGAACCCTAATGCAATTACCGCAGTTTTGTATACAAAAAATTTATACAGATCAAATTTTAAGTTTTATTGCTTGTGGAGCAACAATTATTCTCGATTAGGTAACTCGTTAGAAATATTCAAAGCAATTCTATATCCAATATGTATGAGTCAAATTTATTTATGTATAAGTAAAGAATAAGTTCATATGAGAAATTCTTGTTTTATTAAGCAATTAAGATAATGTATTGCAGTTTTAACTACCCATCGATGCTTAAATTTTGCAACATTTAAAATGTAATAATTTTAATAGCATATTCCATCCTCACAGAAGGTAGGGAATGAAAATGATACTGATATTAATTGAATTCAGCAAAGTGTAACAAAAAGACCAATGATGAAACTATACTGCCATGGGAAGGTAAAAGGCAGTGTCTGAAAATTTTTAATCTTTGATCATCTTTCTGCGTTTTTGTCACCTATTGTACTTTAGCTTTGATGTTTAATCTTGCTTATGTGGTTTCCGCTGAAAATAAAGCACGAAAAAAAGAAACGTCAACTTCCATATTATTAGTATGAAATCAAAACCGCATTTTTTCTAATATCTAAGAAACTCATCTCTGCAGATACTGCCCTTTACCTTACCGTGACAGTATAACTCATGCTTATCGGACAAAATTTTTGTTTTGTAAAATATTTATTTACCCTATTTGAAGAGCTTAGAATTGTCTTTTTTGTTTTAGGGGAAAATCCGCAAAATAAGTATCGCCAGAAATAATTGCATACATTTGATATATAATACTTTTGGCAGGTTTCTAAACTAATTTCATATGTAATGTTGCAATGATGATGTATTAATTGCAAAGCAATGTTACATCTAAAGATACAATAATGTAAAGATACAGCCGGCAATAAGCCAGCTGGTGGCGTGATGGTAAGGCGCTGGCCATCTTCGACCCGGGTTCTGGCCTGCCTGAGGTGGCCAGTCGGTGGATTTTCGAGATGCAGAAAACCATTAGCGCCCATGTCGTATGGTTATGCGGCATGTAAAAGATCCCTTGGGTATTCGTTTGACTTAGAATTCCCTCCGCAAAATCAAATTCCTTGTACAATTTCGCATTAAAGAGAGCCATGCAGGTGCCTCCGTCTGGTGGAAACAGGTCGTCAAAAATCACTGTCAAAAATCAATTGTCATGCATCAACGCCTTAATGGTGACACGTGAAAGACTGATGCCATGTCCGGGAGTGCAAAAGGTCTGGTTAAGGCCAAATAATGGCCTCTTACACAGCCCCACTGGAAAGAAAATGATGCAATAACGGTTGGTTGTGACTAGTGGTCGATACAGCCAAGAGTTTTCCCCTCAAAATTAATCTAGATTCTTCTATTAAAGATTGAAAGCATAATCTTTGGTTGGCAAAGCGATAAATAACAATTACTATCTCTGTGTTTTTTTTTTTTTTTTTTGTTATTTTTACTTTCTTCAGCATCAGCATAAAATCGTTCCCAGCTACCATTAGTATGGAAGACTCGCATGAAACGTGAAAAGACGAAGTTTATATTTGTTTTTTAAAGCTACCCAACAAGCCAAACATTCTAAACAATCTAACGTACTCCAAACTCTATTGACTTTAAAAATATTTGAAATTTTCTACGCTTTGGAAGCCAAATCATTTGGTAACTGATTGGTGTGAAGTTTAATATTAGTTTTTTACGGCTACACAACAAGACAAGTATTTTTTAAAATCTAAAAAATTTTCAAGACTTTATTGCTTTTTAAAATGTTTGAAATTTTCTATCCTTTGAAAGTAAAAACATTTGGCAGCTGAATGGGGCGGTCATTTTTATTTTCAGATTGGATCATTTCCTCATTCTCAATATTAATTAGTTAAAATCATATGATATAGTATTGGAAAGGTAATTCAAATCCCATGATTCATTCCCTGGTTCAAGTAATTTTTCACTCTATTTACTAATTTCAAATTAATAATTAAAATTTGCTAATATTTGTGCTTAGTTATTAAAACTCCCATTGCATTTCGGTGGATTAGAATAAAAACATTGTATCTAAAAAAAAGCTTAAGTATTTTCTCATACTTTATTTAATGAATAAGTTCGTAACTTGCACGTTTTTACTTCTGTTACTTTCGTATTTTTCCGTTACGTGGTTCAGGCCATCGATTAACACCTACATTTCATATATAGAAATCAAAAGCTACTGAAAATTTACAATATCAAATCAACTAACATTTCTTAAAATACTGTGCATTATCTTATCCGACAAAATATTAAACATTTCCATTAACTCGGCTATTAAAGAAAAAGATCTCAATTCATACCTTCTCAAGTTTCAAAAGAAATGCTTGATTAAAATTTTCATCATCCATGAAATACTATACTAAATTTCGAATTCCAAACCAGAAAACTCAAAATGACATTGAAACGTGAAGAAGACCAAAATTTTGTCTACATGGTTGGAAACTAACCAAAAACCTTAAAATGTGAAAACAAAAGTAATTTTTACACACTTGCGCTTCCTTAGTGTTTTAGTACTGATAGTAAGAAAGACCTTCAAAACTTTGAATAAAGAATTTCAAATGAAACATTCGGCCACGAAGATCTTGCCTGGCAGAGAATTTGTTAATGTGGCAATAGAAACTCATATTTTATCCGTGAGTGCAAAACAGATTCCATTGTAAGGTAAAACACCAGTAGTGGCCACTTCTTCAGTATTGGTCACTTCAGTGTTTAAAATACACTACAAGTGGCCAATGTGAAGTACACTTTTTAAACTGTAGGTCTGCAATATTAATTGCCTCTCTTGAAACTCCAATGAGCGTTTTATAGCCTAACTCTTTTTAAATCTTCACAATTTCTAAATATACCAGTTTTTCAATCTGTTCAGTTTTTATCAATTTTTTCTGAAACCTCAAATTTGATCCATCAGTGGCTACTCCAAAATCTGAAAACTTTAGTAGTAGCCATCTGACATTCTCCCATCCGAAGTATTTACATTACTTACTTTAAATTCAAATAACTGATGAATAAAATTGATTCAATATGATAGTTACATTAAGTACCAACAAAAAACCTCATTATTGTTGTTTATTTTTTCCTTCAAAGTACAAAAGTAAAATTGAAGTGGCCACTTCGAAGCACTGTCCACTGCTGGTTTTACCTTATATGTTAATGAGTGATTGCAGAAACATCTCTTGCCATTTCAGAGAAAAAAACAAAGGTTCTACACTCTACTGGCCTTATTCAGCCGCTTCACATTACTCAAAATTGGCAAGAGCACTACTTTCTCCAAAAAAAGTTACATTGGTTGACAAGAGACCAATTCTTCCAACTACTTGTGAACTACGACTATTAACTGCTCTTGGACTCTTGCTAACCAGATAAAGACGGGAAATTTTACAACTTTCAAGAAAAACTTTTAAAAATACATGTGCAAAAATTGATGTAAACTATCACGCAAAAATGACGACTATTTTCTCTAAGTTACGAGGGCTGATTAATAAAGAATGATCATAAATTAGTTAAAATAAACTATTCCTGTTAATCTAGCAAATGTTGATGGTCTCAATTTAGTGGCAATGCACTTGTCACGCCGTGTGTTCAAGTCGTCAACGACACCCTGGAAGCATTTTTGGACTTATCCCTCAAAATCGTCTGCGAAGCTTAACAACAAACTGAGAACAAATATGTGTGCTTTTAGCAAAACAAGAACATTTTATAAGCAAGCATTTTATTTTTTTACCTGAAAAGAAATTCTCCTAAAATAAGTTTCACAATTTTTTATGAAGCGGCAACCTTATTTTTTTTAAGAATAATTATTCTAGAACGAAAGCTTTTTACTACAAACCTCCTGAAATTGGCATTTAACTGAAACAATTTTCAGTTGCTTAGCAAAATCTACATATTTGTTCGTAAAGCTGTTTTCTATCGTCTAACTTGCAGGTTAAAAAAAAAATTCCATTGACGTGTAGTAATTTGAATAAGCCCAGGCATTAAGAAGTTTCCCTTTAAGAGTTAACAAACTTGATTCAAGTGCTGTTTTTTCTGCTTCTTTGGAGAATTCAAACAAATACTTTTTCTCAACAATAAAATTATTTAAGTGAGCACATTCATGTTAATTACCTTTTTACTTTAATTTCATTTGTATAGCAGAAATTCTAATTTTGTATGAAGCAAAAAATTTCATGTATGATTTAATAAAATTTATTACTCAACAGTCTTTACTGATTACAATAATAATTTTAGTATTAAGCAATTCGATTGAGTTGCAAATAAATCTTTTATTTCTGTAACCCTATACAGATTATTTCTGACTTTTTTGGAAAGTGTAGTATTTATTTTTCGAAATATTTCGCGAGATTGTATGCAAATTTTAACAATATACAGGGTGCTCCGTCTTAACCTACAAGACCTTTATTTCCGCAACCGTTAGTCCTAGATGTATACCTCCAGTGCAAAAATGTTCAAAATCAGATGCAGAGTTAAGAAATTGAAAGATTGAAGTGAAAATAAAAACAATCAACAAATACAAAATTTAACTTTGTATACGGGCCCTAGGTTCCCAAACTAGTATTTAGAGAAATAATCTTCATTGAAAAATATTAATGATACAAAAAACTTGACGTTTGTGCTACCAAAACTCAAGGAGATATTCCGGTTTTAAGTTTTATGGAACCATACAGAAGATGAGATTGGAGCTTAACGCTCTTTCAGAAAAATGACAGGTCGTCAAATTAAGAAAAACAAGGTATTTATATTTTTCACTGCCATTCAAAAATAAATCAAATGTTATGCCGTCACACGCAAAAACACACAATAAAGCCTCGAACAATTTGAAAAACCACACTCAATGCACACATATCATTTCAAACACTTGTTATCAGCTGTATTTTAAAAGGTTTATTGCCGGCGAGTGAAAAGTGGTGTAAGTCACAAAACGCTGCGTTTCATATCTGGGTGAATATTGGTCGTACTAATTTCAAATTTTTTGTGTTGGAATTATTTTTCAATGAAAATTATTTCTTTAAACATAAGTTAAGGGACCTGGGGGCCAGTATAAAAAGTTAAATTTTGTATTTTTTGACTCATTTTTATTTTTACTTCAAACTTTCAATATCTTAACTCTGCATGTGATTTTGACCATTTTTGCAATTGGAAATATTCATCTAGGACTAACGGTTGCGAGAATAAAATTCTTGCAGGTTAAAAGGGAACACCCTGTTTTTTTTATGAATTAAGTTTAATTTTTTAAAAATATATTGCAGAACGTTTTGCTCATAAGAATACAGTGGAGTAATTTGCTCACTAATTAAAATTTGAAGGTTAACAAACAGTTTTTGTTTAAAGTAGTTTCAGTTCTGCTTTTCACGGTCAATGATATTTTGCATTAAATATAATTTTAACAAATAATCATTACGATTCGGAAAACTATTGTATTCTATGGAGGAAAAATCTGTCTCGCATTCATTTAAGTTTCTATAAGCATTTATTTCAACACAAGAAATATAATGTTTTTTTTTAATAACTTATTTGTCAATAGATTAAATATTTTGAGCAAAATACTTGGAAATACAAGGTGTGCAGAAAAACAACATCATACGAACTTGTTATGTGTACTAGAGGTTTATTTAGTTTTTTTCAAGCATGAAGCAGAGAAAAAAAATGGTGCAGATCAAGAAAACCAAAACGTTGTTAAAGCTTTAAAAAACTCCTACGAGTATTCACTGTAGGAAAAAAACGGAAAAGTTAAATCTGTGTTTTTCGTGACGCATTCTCATGCCTCACAATATTTTGCAACTGTACTCATGAAAACAATTGCACTGAATTGCCCTTCCTGCTTGCTTAGCAACGGTGCAATCTACTCCCTTAAGTTTTAACTCATATTTTGAAAAGGTTTATAGAAACCACATCGCTCACTCCTTTCAAAAACGTCATATCTCATAAATTGGCGATTTACAGTTATGCCTTTTTTTGAACTGCCATGAATGAGTAGAATATCTCTGTAAGACCTGCCTTACTATAACTTAATATTTAGCAGTTAGAGAGCAAAAGTCGTCTTTGCATTTTCAAGTACAGTAAAATCCCTTTAATGTGGACACTAACGGGTCAAACTTTTTTGTCTGCAATAGAGATGTGTCCGCAGGATAGGGGTTTAATAATGTTATTTGCCTTAGAATCGGGGAATTAAATATAGCATAGAGGATCGTCCGCATTTGAAGGGTGTCCGTTAAGAGGGGTTTTACTGTATTTTTGGAATGCTCGTTTCAAGAATGTCACATTCTTGGGTTGTGCTTTATCCATTAGGCATGAAGCATCTGTGTCGTTAGTGAAATACGTTATTATTTATTCCGAAAACAGTATTGTACGCAAAAAAGAGAATTTTTCATTCTTATTTTTTTAATCAAGAACGCACTATTTTCACTTATGTCGGTATTGTAAGGAGAACAATTAATAACAATAATGACATATTTCGAGATACTTCAAATAGCATCTTTAAAATGTAATGCAAGAACGTCCTAAATATAAAACGCAACTTTTTAAAACAAACATTGTTTGCACTTCGTCTTCATAAAATAGAAAAGAAGCAATAGGTTTTCTTGAAAAAGATCTTATGCGCAAGAAAAAGTTCAATTAGTGGCTTTAACTATAGTTCTACTACATATTTTACTTTTAAATATTAAAATCGCTCTAACGAAAAATCACGTTTTTTGAGATATGATGTTATTTAAAAGAGTTAGCGACATGTTATACAGTGGACGCCGGTTAATTGAATCAATATTTAATTAAATCAACCGCTTTAATGTATCAATTTGTCCAAAAACAGAATAAATCCAGCTTTATTAAATTAGCCGCTTTATTGAATCAGCCGCTTTATGGAATCAAAACTGTTTAGAACAAACGTGATTCATATAAGTGGCGGCCACTGTATTTTGATCAGTACTTGGAATAACGCCCCGCATCTGAATTTAAGTCCACATCTTAGCTTGCTTCAGTAGAGTAAAGTCCACAAAACTTTGTTCGGCTGTTTTCTATTTCGGGGAGACTCCATGATGCATTAGATTTTATATAACTTCGCAACGCTTAACTACGTCATACCGCTAAAGCCCAATCTAATAATGTATCCAAAAAACTAAAAGCTTTAGAAACTCAAGAATAATACCCACTCCGAAGCTTCCCAAACATTTGACTCAGTAGCATTTTTCAAGAAAAGTTGAGGTTAGTTATGTTCCTAAAATAATTGGAAAAAAAAAGTTTTGACATTTTCCAAATTTTTTAGAAGTATTATTAAAATACTTCCACGTTTAATATTCAACCAGCGATACAGTTAAGATCTTTGCTGATTGGACCTAAAGCCTTCTGGACTTAGCTAGTCGTTTAAACATTCCCTATTGCTGCCCCTTAATTTTTCTGTACATATATCTTCAGTCAATTCATTTTTTTTATCGTTAAGAATTCTCTTATATTTCTCAGATTTCTCTGCAAGCATTATAGAGTTGAAAGTTAATTAAAATCTTTAGTTTAAAGAGAAAGACTCTTGGAAAGGGAAAAGGAGTCTGGAAAAAGAGAAAGACTTCCTTCCGACTACACTCCAAAACGGAACAACAATGCATTTAATACGTGAGAGTACTTGATTCTTTAAGTAAAGCTCTCAAAGAGGTGTTGAAATATTCAAATTAAAAATATTTCTTATCATTTCTTTTCTATTTTTCGTAAACAGAAAATAATCAGATGCAGTATTCCAATTCGTATTCCCAAGAAAACAAATTTAAATCTCAGTACATTTTATAGTATAACTTTTTATTAAAGCTGAAATTTAACGATGAAAGTGGATGAGGCATTTCAGTCTTCCGAAAAGAAAAAATGGTGTTGGAAACAAAATAATTTGTATTTTGAGGAAATGAATCAAACTCTTCTTTTAAGTTTTTTTAAAAATGTCAATTTTCATTTTTGTTTTTATTTCACTGTAGTTATGTTGCATTGTTATAATTCGATAATTTAATAAAATAATCATTTACACAAAATTATTTTTAACATATTTAAAATACAGTTGCTAGGTGAAACATTGTACCAACATTTACACGTTTTAAAAGTTGAAAAAAAAATTATTTTAAATATACCTGTTGCCAAATTTTCGTAATACAAATATACTGAATTCATACCATGTGTGCTTCAAATTTCAAAACAGAAACATAGAGAACGACTATCCTTAAAGGATCATAAATTACGAAACAGAACTAATACGTTCAGTAAATGACTTCCTTAAGCGGTTTTCCATCTCCGGCTCAATCACTTTCCTAATGCCGGGCTGATGAGTGCTAATAAGCACGAAACTGCAGTCCTCGGCTGGAAATGACTGAGCTGGCTGTGCATTTCATGTAAAACTAATACGGTTATGACAAAATATAGGAAATTGATTTTTCTATTGACTACGTACTTGCATAAACTGGATTATATGGGCAAGAAAATTTTATCCATGTTATGTTTATACTATTGAAAACATATAGGGGCTGGATTGATTTTACTTTTCGATGACCATACATATGAAGAAATACACTGCCGTGAGCAGGTAAAGGGCAGTAACTGCATTTTTTTTGGGGGGGGGGTTTTTTATCATCTATTCTATGTTAGCGTTATTGTACAAGCTTTCTTATTTGGTTTCCGCTGGAAAAAAGGTGCGAAAAAAGCGAAAAATTCCAACATTTCCCTATTGTTTAGTATTGAATCCAACATGCATTTCTTCAAATATCTCGAAAATTCAGTTCTGCAGTCACTGCTGTTTACTTGCCCACGGCAGTACACTTAAATAAGGCAGAAATTTGCAGCAAAAAGTGCATACACTGGTACATTTAAAAAATACTTCCAAGTACAAAAAAAAATAGAGCTCAGTGTATTATCCTTCTACAACAACCAAAAATTATTTATTAAAAAAAAATATATTTTTATAGAAAATTATTTACTGCAGCAGTCGAGCTATATTAACTTACAAATTTAATATAATAATCCTAACTTAACATATGCATTGCTGTGGTCGTGAAACGTAATTGACATTAAAACTCTTCAACAAAACATTAAATTCATTGAATATGCATCTAATTGATAATTCCAGAAACGTAAGTTTGTCAACAATAAAATTTATATTCGTGTTAGCCAATCACAGAAACTTAAAAATTCCATTAAATAAAATCTACACGCATAATTAATTACTTACTTAGAAATATTAGATTGGAGGAAGACCGATACACAAATACTTCCGTCCCTATAATTACTAATGTTATGCTGGAAATCCTTTTCATCTTTATCCCAAAATATTATTCGTAACATGAACTCCACCAAACATCTACAAAAAGTTTTCTCGGAATTTTTGTCCCTTTGTCATAGCTCTTCTTTTGGGAAGGCATTACGTCGTTTTCTATTTCAACCTATTCAGCAGTATTGTATAGAAAAGCATATGTCCTGTTTGATTTACTGAACCTTTTTAGAAACAAGAAATTTCACAGAAATAAGTAATGTATTTCTACCGAGCTTTATTGTTAAAATCTTTCTTTTTATGAGACACCCTTTCTTTGCTTTAGTGTCCACTTTGGCCTTGAAGTATTGGAAATCATGACTCTTTTCTTTTAGGTATAACAAGGTGCAGAAGTTTCTTAGCATTATCAATGGTCAAAGAATTAAACCCGACGTTCGGCCTACTGTCCCGGAAAATATAAAAATAAATAAAAAAAGTAATTGAATCAAAGCGTGAAAGGAGAAAATTTTCCAGAAAAAATAGCCTTTAAAAAGAAAAGTCAGTAAATGAATAAATTAATTCGATAAATATGTATAAAAATTGACCGTTTTGGGTTGAGATAGAAAAGCATTTATGAATCTCTGCTGTTTGATTTACAAAGGCAGCGGGCGGATTAGGCGTGCACTGATTAGAAATGCCCAACAAATCAAGCATAAAATGGCTGTACAATCTTGAGGTATCAAACACAAGCATTTGTATTCTAAATCAAAAACTCGAACCGTTTTCAAAACAACCAAGTTCGTTGCGAAGGCAGTGCAACGATACCTACAACAACAGGAATCGAGGCACTGACGTTGAAATGGGTGTAAGACCAAACCTGGTTTCTTATTGCTTACTTCTTCTAAATTACACACGTATCCTTGTTTTTAAATTTGTGAAAATTATGTGCTGGCAGATTTCAATCTGATTGATTAACGTTGAATTCTGACTGCTTCGCACAATGTAATGTAGTAGGGCGAACGTAAAAACTACGCTACGCTTTGCATGTACTAACTCAGGGGTTCTCAAACTTTTCCGTCTCGGGGAACCCTTTGTAGAATTAAAATTTTCTCACGGCACCCTAGTTCACCTCTATTTTTTGAGATAATGGCATAAGTGTGCCAAAAAAGGCTACCCTAAGGTTCAAAAGCTAATATCTCGATCCATTAAAATTGAATAGCTGCGGCCTTTACAGATGACTCATAAAATCTAAGAAAAAAATAAAACCAAATAACCAAGTGATGGTTTAGGTTTCAGTTCTGTTTTTCAACAGTTTTAGCAAGGAAAAGCGATTTGACTTTATTAGGTTCATGGATCCTAATAAGGAAAACTCTGAGCAATGATTACTTCTTGCAGAATTGTAGACAATAACGCCAAAAAGTACTATCAAACTAAGACGAAATGAAAGGGTACTTAATAACAATACATACTTGCAGCAAAATAAGATCAGGAAGTTTTTACATCACTCTTCTGTAATAACATTCATACACTTTTGCCTGGCTATTAAAATTTGCATGTTGATAACTCTTTATCATCAGTTAGACTTTCTGATTACGATGAACTCGCGATCTAACGAATTTTTACTATGTTACATCAAAAAAGGGGGGGATGGCCTTATTGGTCTGTATGACCTTATTTAGCAAACCGGCGCAACATACATGTTGGATTCTTCACGGCACCCCTCGCCTCTTCCTACGGCACCCCAGGGGGCCGCGGCACTCAGTTTGAGAACTCCTGTACTAACTGCTTGCAATCAACAATTAAAATCCGATCAGGCCAAACATTCTAATTGGTAAAAAAAAAAAAAAAAAAACGTCCCATCTGCTTGTGCTGCTTGATATCGAACGGCTATGTACAAGAAGAGCAACACATTGAATTTTGCTTTTCCGCATTGAATACCAAAGTTTAAGCGAACAGTTTTGATGCAAGGTTCTGACATGAATGGCTGCGCAAAGTCGAAGGACGAATGTCTATACACGGTGTTCCGTTTTAACCTGCAAAAAACCTCTATTTTCGCAACCGTTAGTCCTAGATGCATACTTCCAAATGCAAAAATGTTCAAAATCAGATGTAGGGTTAAGATATTGAAGGCAAAAATAAAAAGGAGTCAAAAAATACAAAATTAAACTTTTTATACGATCCCTTGATCCCCTAACTTATGTGCAGGGAACCAATATTCACCGAGATATGAAACGCAGCGTTTTGTGACTTATGTCACTTTACACTCACCGTCAATAACACCTTTTGGGGTAAAATATAGCAGTTAACAAGGGTTTAAAATTGTATCCGTGCATACACTGTTAAAAATTCAGGAAGATTTTCTGGCAATTGTTACTGTAAAATTGCATCGCCGACGCATCGCTGATTTTTACGGTAATTTATACCGGAGAAATAAGCGATCCCAGCGCCAACTGGTTGCTGTGGCCTACCGAGGAAACCGTAAAATTTTACTGTAACATTTGATTTTTACGGTAATAGTTACTGGCAACATGGATGCCAGTAACAATTACCGTAAATTTTCCGGAAAATTTTTAACAGTGTAGAGTGTGGCTTTCCCAATTGATTGAGGTTTTGTAGTGTGTTTTTGCATTTCACGGCATAACATTTGCATTTATTTTTGAATAGCAATAAAAAATATAAACTCTTTGCTTTCATACTTCGACAATCTGTCATTCTAATGAAAGAGCGATAATTTCCAATCTCATCTTATATATGGTTCCATAAAACTTTGAACTCGAATATCACCTTGAGTTTTGGTCGCACAAATGTTAAGTTTTTTGTGTCAGTAATAGTTTTCAATGGATATTATTTCTCTAAATATAAGTTAGGGGTCCTAAAGCCCGTATAAAAAGTTAAATTTTGAATTTTTTGATTCATTTTTATTTTTGCTTCGAACTTTTAGTATCTTACCTCTGCATCTGACTTAGAACATTTTTGCAATTGGAAGTATGCATCTAGGACTAACGGTTGAGAAAATAGAGGTCTTTCAGGTTAAAACGGAACACCCTCTCTATATAAACAGTGAAGCACCGTTTATAAGTTTTTGAAGGGACTGTATGAAAACAAAAACACAAAGAAAACGTATAATAGGTATACGTTAATATGTATTAAACTCTGCAGGGACCAAATTAAAAAACGTATAAAAGAGAACGCATAAACTGCTTCACGACATACTGACAGACAGATACATAGAGAGGGACAGCTTAATTTCACTTGTTTAAATGATTAAGTTTAGAAACTAACGAGAAAATTCTTTTGATTTTACTGTTAGCTTTCCATTTTAATTTTGCTTTTTTTTGTTTTGTATTAATTTTATTTGTTTTTATTTCTTTGTTTATGTCGTTCACATATTACATAAGAATTGTGAAAACACCAATCAAATCTAAATTTTCTCAAGTTACTTCCCGTGGTTTTAGTAGTCGAAAACAATCTTTAGGGATTGCATGTGTGATACAAAATGAGTTACGGTATTATCAGGAGCGGCAAATGGGGGGGGGGGGTCAAGAGGGGGCGGTCGCTCCCCCAAATTTTTGAGCAGAAGGATAGAAAACGGGTGAATTTAATTGATGTAAGTCGGAAATCAATGTTCATTTTAAAAAAATGAACTGGTTCTCAGTAACTATTTGATGAAACTCGACACATTCCCAGACTAGAAAGAGCGTTTTTCGTTATTTGGATGATGACTTAGAAATTCATGAAGTATTTTCCGGCCTTTTCAGAACATTGAAAACTGATAGAGAAGCGTGGTTAATTTCATCGAAAGAAGACATTTCCTAATATAGGCTAAATCTTTCATACTTGTGCGCCCAGTGTAACGACGGTATGTCCAATAGGAGAGGCCCGTGCAAAGTGATGTGGCTGCATGGTTTTCACAAGAAAATTCCTTGATATTTTACATTCACTTTTGCGCTCATTTTTTAAGTGTATTTTTATTTAATGAGTGTTTATCGCTTTCTTTTGCTAGAAACACGTTTCAGCTGTTTAATTCATTATATGCTTTCATAGTAACTTCTTAAAAATGCATGTGCTTATTAAATAAAATTTAAAAAAAAACATAACAAATACCTTTTATGGAGCTTTATAATTATGTAATCTCGGAGTGACACAAGATGGTCTTCAAGAGCTTAAACCATAAAAACATTTCTCTATAACTTCAAAGCAGTGATTTGACGAGTGGAAGAATTATTGCAAAATGAATCTTTCAATGGTGAAAAAGCTCATGCCCTTTAGCATGTATGACTTCGTTTGAATTTTTATTCAATTTGTTTGTATTGAGGAAAGTTTTTGAAAAATGCTTTACTCGATCAAAACATCTTCAATCCGCTACCCTTAATTTTCGGACTATTCAAGCCACAGTTCAACCTACAATTGATCTGTGCGTTCGTACTACCATAGTTCAATCTACAATTGAAACTGAAAATAGATTTTATATAAATGTATTTGTTGTATTTCCATCAATCGTGAAACTTTTCAAAAAAATTCTTCCTACCAGCCAATTAAAAAAAAGAGAAAAAAAAAATATCTGGATTGGATTTTGAAAACGAAAAATATAATGTTTCAATTATGAATAAAATTTTTAGCATGAGGCAAGAAAAATTACAAGCAATATACCGACAGACCAGTTATCACATCCAGAGACTGCAGTTTCGTCATTGTTATGGACTCATCAGTCTGGAATAGTGAATAACTGAGCTGGAGTAGATGACATCTTATTGAAGCTGAGAGTGTCAACGAGACTAGATCATTCAATGATGAGAAATTAGGCCCCTCACAGTTTTTGAAGTTGCTGCTTTCAAGAACAGGATATAAAAAGTGTTTTCATACATAACTTTGTTACTTTAATTATTTTTTAACTATTCCAATCAGCTCCTAGTAGCGAAAGATTTTTTATGTCTCAGGAGGTTAGAGAATTATATTTTCGAAGTACAATGGGCAAAAAAAAACTTTTCTATTTAGCTGTACTGGCAAAACAGCTCGACACTGGGCACAGATAGATTAGTAAAACGATTCCCTGCTCTTCCATTTTTCCAAAAATCATGCATTAAAATTTTTCCAAAAGGTATAAAAACTTTAGTATCGAGATGTTTTGTATGATAACTTATTAGAAAACGAATCAAAAATTTTAATTGTTTCTAAACACTAATTTTTATTCATATTAAAGCGATTTTATGAGCACTTCCTGTTAGCTGATGTGTGTTTGGTACCACACTATAGTAATACATGTTTAAGAAACTCGACCCCCCAAATGAAATGCTGAAATGCCGCTCCTGGGTATTATCACTCTGAAAGCACAGCCGAAAGCAAACTAATTCCCGTATTCTTTGCAGATAGAGTAATAAGACGAAAAAACACATAAATCTAACAGCTGCCTCCGATTATAATTCTGCTCACATGACTCTCAAAGCACACAAACTCTTAGAATCAAACAGCAGCTCAATCAGAGATTTTAGAATTTTGCAACGTTGCGAGAATTTTTTATTCTGGAGTTCCCTTAACGACTGCAGTGCTTTCAAATTTATGTGGGAATAAAAGCCTGAGATTTTGTGAGAAGATTTCTGAGATAAATAATTTTTCATTTCAGTTGTATTGATTTATGGATGTTTAGGCATATAGTAGTTTTGTATTTAAAGCAGTTTGTTTAAAGGTCGGCTTTCTTCCAAAAGTAACGAAAGCGTTTATTTCAATTTTGAAAGCCATTTAACCAATGGTTCGTGCGTGGTTCTTTGTTTCAAAATTAAATTACTAAACTCTCGTATTTTGAACCGCTGCATAACTTATTTTATGCGTATACCATGTAAAAAATAGTTCTTTCACAGACAATTTTTAAGAACTAAGTTCACCAAATGGTAAATCCCTTTCTCTAGACATCTTTATCTTCTTTATTTTAATTTAAAAATATACAATTTCAATAGACAATGTTTTCAGCTTGAAATATGAGCATTTATATTACTACAAAGACTTTCTTTTACTACAGTATTATAAAGTTTTTAAAAAAAGACAGAGCAGAATCAAAAAAAAAAATTAAATGACTTCATCCCTTTCAAAGGGTGCTTAATATGTGAAGCAGAAACTAAGGGGAATTAGGACACGTTGATCTACTTTTCTACTTTTCATTCTTTATTTCATCAAAAAATTTAATGAGCAGTTTGATTTTCTACCATAAGTTTCATTGAATATGTCTGATTTTTTTTTCTTTTTGTTCAATTTATTTACTTTCTTGGCCTAATTTTTAACAGAATCATGAACAGTGGATAAAGTTATGGTAAAGTCGAGAACCAAAGCTCCACAAATTGTTTAAAAAAAATTAAAAAAAAAAAAGCTGAGTTCTGAAAATTTTGTGTCTTTCTAAATGATGATGACCATGCGGATACGCACACTGACGATATTATGCGATCTAACGATCCGCAAAACTTAAAACCTAGACTCGTGACTGTTCATTGTGAAAACCATTTTGCAAGGTTGCCAACTGATCCGTATTTTGTGGAGTTGCTCCGCAAAAATAGCGAAAGTCTGCAGCTCCGCAAAGAAGTTATTTTGCTCGGCATTATCCGTTTGGTCTTTATTCTCACCAAGCTTATCAAAGATTTTAATTTTTATTATATATTGCTGGTTTATTCGGCATGTAAATATGAAAATTAAACCCTTATACTCAAAGCATGACATAGTGTTTAAAGTTATAGGCCTAAAGTAGTGGTTAAAGTCTTATTAATTTAAAATTAATTATTCTCATGCAAGTGCTTAAAATGAGCTCAATCAAAGCTCAAAAACAATTTTAGATAAGAGGCTTATCTTTTTAATTGATTTTCATAGAGAATACCGGATTGCTCCGCAAAGTTTCAAAATGCTCCTCAAAATCACCACAGATGCTCCTCAAATTGTTTCTACAAGGTTGGTAACCCTGATTTTGTATAATAAAACAATTCAAGGTTTCCAATAAGACTATTATTATGTAAATCCACTCTATATCAATTATATCCAGCTCAGAGATTAAACTGGCTGAATTAGTACACGACAATTGAAGATATGAAGGGCAAACAACGAGGATATATTTCATCGGAAATAACCAACATGCAAGTAAGTTACACTTGGGAGTTACGAAGTTTCTTTGTGTCACAATAAAGGGAAATTGCTATCAATTCTCACGCAAATTTGCGGTTATAGCCGAGGTAGTGGGCCACTACGTCCTGCATATCAACCAGTGGAAGACAAAATTTTCATTAACTACCAGCTTAGAATCTCTAACGACAAATTTCTGAGCAAAGTAATAATGGTTTCAGTCGTTGTGCAGAAAGCGGTAATTAGATTTTGTTAAATCGGAGTACGTGCTTAGGGTGAAGATATACGAGATCGATTTTAAATTTCTTTATTAACAACGTATTTTAAACGTTTGTACCTAATATTTTTATAATTAAAATTTTGGAGGAAGTATATATGATTTGGAATAAATTGCATTTACAGTAAATTATTCCGCGAAATTCAACTCTTAAACGTCGATTGTTTACCAGAAGGTTTTTAGAATGTGTCTTTCTTCCTGTTTTAACTATCTACGTAAATAAATATGCAACAGTTATTAGCATTACTAATTTATACATAATTTTTACAAACATTTTCTGGTGGATCGAGACATTTTGTGAAAATTAAAAGTATCTCTTTATTTTGGTAAAGTCTGCCCGTCTCTGTTCAGTTCAAATGAATATGAATTGTGAAAAATATCGTCTGCTTCCAAGAAGCAATATTATTAAAAAAGATTAAAGCCAAGCAAAAAGAAAACAAAGTAGAATTATTCAACTGTCCAATTTTTTAATTTATCGTCTGCGTAAATTTATTTTTATTATGTTTTGGAAACATGTTTTAAAAAATAAGAGTATGTTATTTTTTCTGAGAACATTAGATCGACCAATTGTGTTGTGAGTAAGCGAAAGTTTTTAGCCTGAATTATTGTGATGAGTTTTTATGTTGTTCATCGTTATAGTTAAATTGAGCGCGTGTGTGTGTTTTTTTTTTTTAAAAAGTACTGAAACTTTCCCTATAATAATTATTAGAAGATTAACAGAGTTTTGAGCAATGCTGAAAGATAAGTTCTAAAAGGTATCGTTTCTGAATATTGTTACTGGCATAGGCAACGCCGCGAACCTTTTTCCAGATTTAAATAATAACGAATACTCCCCCTCTCCCCTTCTTCCCGGACTTTAAAATATAATGTAACTGCATTTTTCATGTGTTTTGATGTTTATTCCTTGTAATGACGGGTATATAGAAATATATGTTTAAAATGCTTTGTTATTGACTGAAAATTTATGGTTTCTTATGTCTTGTAATCAATATTTTGAAATTATTTCATACGCAGGCATACTAATATTTAAATTCAATCAAATCTAGAACTTGTTTTAAACGCATCAACTGTTCACAGGAACTTGGCGAGAAGCTACTCGCCAACAAAGCAAATGTACACAAAATACTTGAGAGCCGTTAAATTAATTAATAGTTAAGTAGAAAGTGTTTGTATGGAACTAAAATGTTATTTGCATTCATGATATACAATGTTTTATTACATTTATTGGTAAAATCAGTACAAAAATTATAGAAAACTGTGGGATATGTACTCGTTGAATGCATAGATAAGTTTTTTTTATATTTAGAAGTAAAAAAACATTCGTACATACATGTGAAAAGTTACTGAACCTTCTGGTGTATCTTTTTTTTCAGTTTATAATACTACAATACTGCACTAATGCTATAAATCTAATTTTTTCCTTCTACAGTTAAATGTTTTTATCATTCATGGCTAAATATCTACACTTTTTAATTCCAACATTAGTTTTGAGTTTAAAATATTTTATATCAAATTTTTGCTGTATTTGATAGTTTTTTGATGAAGTAAAAAAAGCATTGTTAGTGAAATAAATGTAAGAGCCATTTTTTTAACATAATCATTCATTTTTTTAAGAAAAACTATTAAATATCATGAACACAGATGTTTTACTATAATTATGTCTCTTTTTTTATATATATAAAGACTTTTGATAAGTTTTTAACCCTTCAAAATATGCAGGTCGCTTTTTATTGGTCACACACGTAACGCAAAAGGAACAAAAGTTTTCCTCCAAGGTCAAATTGAGGGACTAGAAGAAAAATATCTCATATCATAAATTAACTTGCTGCATAACACCTGTAACCAGTCTTTCATCTTCAAACATTCGGCAGAAAAGTTTTAACAAGGCTTTTTGTAACATGTCACAAACGTAACGCTCCTGAATGGTTTTCATTATAAAATCATTTTTACGTACCATTTTTACGGAAAAAAGTACTTTACATAATTCAACTAAAAATATTGTGTGCTGGCACTGAAACCAAGACTCAATGAGTGTTAAAAAAAAATAATAATATTAAGAATAATAATAAATAAATAAGTAAGAACTGCTTATTTCGTACCAAGGGAGAAATTTAAACTAAGTATTCGCAATCTACATACTTTAAGATAAAAAGTACAATATGCTATTTACCTTAAATTGCATTAATATTTTTTTGATAATTTTTGGTTTTTGAGAAAAGAAGAGAAGTGAGCATTCTACAGATGATTGAAAACATTCCAAATAGCTTTAAACCCATAAGTAAGTATTAGAAGTTTGTGATAGTTTATAAGCTTGACATTACTATTTAATTCATTCAAATAAGAATTAATTTCACTTCATTCTTTGTTTTGTGAATATCCTATTAGTTTAAGTATTTACTGCCTGCATTGCCCGGCGTTACACGGTCTACCTCGAAAATAAGAGTAGTGTCAAGTGACGCATTTTCAACAATCAGGCTTAAATAAAAGAAAAAAATAGTGTAAAACTTCCCGTCAATGGGTAGAAAAGAGCAATGTTATGCCTCAATATTTCAATTCAGACGTCTTAAGCTTTTTTTTAATTCAAAAAATGTTTAATTCAAATAATAGGCCTAACTATCCCGTTTCGCAGATTTTCTTGCAAAAAGGAGGGTTGACCCCCATGGGGCGCGGCGAAAATACCCCTATGTGAATGCTTGAGCATCAAAGGACCTCTGTGCCAAATTTGGCAAAGATCCGATGTAAACTAAATTTGAATAAATAAAAACCCCGTGGGGGGGCACGGACCCCCCCCCCCCCCCAGGGGAACAAAAATCTCCATGTGAGTTCCTGAGCGTCAATGAACCTCTGCGCACAATTTGACAAAGATCCGACGCAAACTGGATTTTTGTTAGGAAATCCCCCTCAATTGCTGCACGCGGTCACACACGTAACGCTCTAATTTCACACACGTAACGCAAGTAAAATATTTTTTATTGCTACCGTACGAGCTTTAGAAAAAAAAATATTTATTGAATACTTACTTGGTATACTTAGGCACATGCACAAAACATACTGTTCTTTTACCTTTCAAAACTTTACAGGAAATTACAAAATAATATGAGATACAGCTTATTTTCTGATTTTCCGAGTCACACACGTAACGCTGCATTTAAAATTCTATAGAAAAAATTAGAATTATCCTATTAAAAAAACATTTCCACCTAAAAACTCTTACATATGTTCTGTAACTCCAATAGAAACTCTTAAGAGATATTTAAAAAATATCATATTGGTTTTTATTGTTTTTTGCAAAGAAATCTTGTCAAAAAGTCTGACACGTAATGCTGGAATGGCCCTACGACATTTAAAGCATACTAGCCATCGTCAGCACCCGGCTCAACATCGCCGCCCTCGGCGACACGCCCAACCTGTCTGCGCAATGGGTTTGTGCACAACTTCATTACCTGGAAGTACCAAAAAGACACCTTTGGGACTTTACCTCACACTTGCATCCAGAGACAGCTTAAGATAGCGAAATAATATAAATTGACGTTTTTTGGTCGTAAAATACATTTCTTTAACGGGAAAGATAAAAAAAATTATCTCGTCGAAAAATGCTCTTGTTTGAAACATTACTTTTCTCGTGCATAAAAAAACGTGCTTCACAGAAACAACCGAAACACTTGCATTTTATGCGTGACTTTCTGGTTACGACTCATTTCCGTTTTGTCCACTTGTCAGGCAGAATCGAGGTTTTGGAAAGGAGAAAAAAACGTATGTAATTAATTTTTGCCAGTTAAAGCCGTACAATTATTCAACCTAACCATACACGTAGCCTGAAGAATTACGAAACCATCGATACCTGGATCGATGGTCGTTCCCTGTCATTCACCAAGAGTAACGAGGACATAGATAGATACATAGATGCCACGACTTTTAATAAAATTAGATTACACATTTCAACGAGTGAGGTAATGAAAGGTTCACGCGATACTCAAGACCAGGTTAATTGAGGAATAAATACGCACTCTTAACAAGTAGCAAACCAATTATGTAGTAGCGCAAGGAAGCGTCTCCTGTTTAATAAATTTACATGGTCTAATAACACACATAACTTAAAACGATATAGAGTAAAATGCTCATCACACAGGGAATAGTTTTGAGCTTTCACGTTTAGTAGCATATTAGTGATATGTTTTAAATTTGAACAAAATATTTGGTTTATGGAAGAGACATACTATTTCATTCAGGAGAAGTTATAGATGTGTGGTTATGTCCCTTAAAAAATAAAATAAAACATAATACATTGTCTTAAGTTCAGGATTCTTCTTCTTAACTTGGGACATTTGAACTATTCTTTTTAACATGACATTTTCACGTTCTATATTTGGAAAGATAAAAGCGTTTAATGATATATTTTTTCTTCATTTTAATAGCCTTTTTGACAAACAAACTTTCACATTATTCTTTACTCCTTCAGTGCGCTTGAAATGTGCCACAAATAAATCGATCGCATCTATACTTTATGACTAATTTTCATAAGTAGATCGAACATCTGTAACAATTTGATAAAACCATCTTTTGTTCTTAGACATATACCGATTTTTTACCAATGACAAACTTTCTGTCTTGTAACGGCATAACAAGTTTATTGTTACCAGAAGAGTCAATATTATAAAAGCAAAAAAAGGGGGGAGGAGGCATTTGAAAGACTGGCCGACAGACGCTATGCTTTTATTGAAAAACATAAGAACATAAGCACATTGAAGTTGATAACGTTGAATTGATAAATGTAACTGCAGTAACTGTAATTTAATTCAATTTGTTGTTTCAATGTACCTTTAACATTATAAGCGTATGTTATTCAATAAAAGCATAGCTTCTATTGACCAATTCCGCGACTGTACCTATATTTAATTTTTAAAAAACTTATCACTCTCCCGAGTGGGATTGAAACACCAACATTTCAGTTAACTGCCGAACGTGCTAGCCGATTGCGCCACGGAGGCTTTGCTCTATATGAATTGTTGAACGAGTTTTCTGAACAAAGCTCTGCGCATGCGCTTTGGAAATAGCCGGTGGATCGCTTTTTTATGACGTTTTTTTACTGCTCACTCCCGCCGTCAACGTGCGATAAAAAGCATAGCGTGCGATTCAAAAACATTTTAATCAATACAACAGTACAATTTATTCAATAAATATTCTTCGTAAAGCCATTTTCTGTCTATGTACCCGAACTTGGTAGTGTTTCAAATTTCAAGCGCATTTACAATTTCCTTAACTTATGAATAAATTAAGTGGAAACAAATGTGCGCACACAGTGGACAAGTACACAGCCGAGAAGAAGTGTGACAACAATTCAAACTAATGTTTCCCAGTCAACGTAGGTAATTAAAGTTATCTCCATTCTTAGAAACAGCATATTTTGTTGAAATTTTCAAAATAGTTAAACTTTCTCTCCTATAAAACCGAAGCATCAAAGTGCAACGCATACATCCTCAAAGAACAACTGTTCATTTACCCTGTAACACTACTTTTTCCCTTAGTGGCAAATTGACGACAGGTGCATAAGCACTGAAAAAAAAAAATCGTCAAAATGTCCTTGGTTAGAGTATTGTCCCAAATTAAATGTATTTAACTACATTGTAAAAGACATGCGGTATTAATAAATAATTAATTTTGTGGTTACACTGATAACAGTATTACAGAAACCTACACAACAGACTTAAGTTTAATCACATCAATTACGTCAATGTCACCAGCATGTTATCTTATGCATTGTTGAAGTGAAGTGTAAATAACAAAATAGAACCCAATTAAACGTCCATTTTCGCAACTACTTTATAAAACAATGAAAAAAATCATTACCGCATATGTAGTGGAATGTGGGGCAAAATGAAATAGTCGAAATTACTTACTTTTTTCAAAATAAAAAAAAATTGGAATTTTGTTCGGAAAATTACAGGACATAAAGAACGAGCAACTTATTTTGCAATAAATGTTGCTCTTAAACAATATATTTTATTTATGACCGAAATTTTGTACCTCCAAAAAAATGCGGCAAATTTATTTATTTATTTTATTTATTTATTTATTTATTTTCATGGGGCAAAGCGGAAAATATTTTTTTTTATTCTATTGAAACATTTTCAATTTATTAAAGATATTTTTAAACAAATAAATAAGTAAATAAATAGTGAATCAATAAATGAAAAGAAAATGAAATAATTAACTAATTAATTAAATAATTAATACTATATGAAAAACTTAGTGAAGAAAACAAGTGAATAAATGAATATATATATATATATATATATGTAAAGGAATTATGAAATGAAGAAACGCAAATGA
Organism: Uloborus diversus; assembly: GCF_026930045.1. Taxonomy (NCBI): domain Eukaryota; kingdom Metazoa; phylum Arthropoda; class Arachnida; order Araneae; family Uloboridae; genus Uloborus; species Uloborus diversus. The sequence goes on along the minus strand of NC_072740.1, from coordinate 33,575,332 downwards.
AATAATTAATAAATAAATACTTAAGTGATTTGATAAACGATGGCATATAAGTAATTGGAATGAGCTATTTCACTTTGGTGCGCATGCACTTCACTAACTTTACAAAGCATCTAAAATAAATTTGAACTAAATATAAAACAAATAAATTCTGTACCGAATATTATTAGGTCTCAATCAATATTTAAAACGTTAATAACGAGAACATTATCATTTAATAATAACAAAAATGTTTTTTGAATTGCAACAAAATATTACAAAATGAGTATCAATTGTTGAAAATTGATTTTATTATCATAGTCTTTAATTTGCAGATTTTACTCTTTCTTGACTGGAATAGATTACATGTACTAATTACTACATAGTTAAAATATTACCAGATAGGTGGCTCTAAAAGTAGAGTTAATATTTCACCATTTCACTTTGCCCCACTATTTCACTACACCCCACATTCCCCTGCATATATTTCCAATTCTGTCATTTTACGGAAAATACATGTATTTTCCCTAAAATTAATAATAAACTTATGACAATGGACATTTGTTTTCAGTTTAAACACTCAAATTCGATTCCAAACACGCTTTAATCAGTTCTTCCTTTTGTCTTACAGTGTTTACTTTTCAAGTTAACTTTACGAACCAGATAAATCCTTTCAGAAACGTCTAGAATTTTAATTGAGTTATTTTTGTTTCCTTAACATAAAAAACGAATTCCACTAGAAATTCAATTGAATTGAGCATCAAAAATAACAAAGAAAAAATCTGGTTTAATCCTTAGTCTTAGGAATTGCGGAATTCTGTGATTTATGTTCCTGGAAACAAAAAGACTTCTTTTCTTTAAGCCAGACGGAAGAATTTCTGTCACGCGTGTGTTTTAAGCACTTAACCTTAGATGTAATAGGAAAATGTATTCCTAAAAATTTCTTTCCATCTTTAATCCCTCAAAAAAGACATTTCCGAGAAATAAAGTTTAAACTTATTATGTAAAAAACATTTTCCAAGGAAATGAATAAATTTAACAATGTCATATTCAGGGAAAAGTTTTATTTTTATAGTATATAAATTGATGATAAAAAAAACTTATATTTTGTTTGTAATTTTAAAAATTGAAAGAGTGATTTGATAGTAAATTTGTATACATAAATTTGTTCATTTACTAAATAAAAGCTGGTTTTTAAAGAGTACGTAGCGATAACTAATTGAACAAACTCATAGCATTTATTGTACTCTCAATTTAATAATGAGTTTTATCAATATTTTAATCAAATAAATGTTTTTTTTTTCAATCTTGTTTAGTAACTTGTATTTACTCCTAGATAGTATACAAAATATATAGGGCATCGAAAGAATTTAGAAGAAAATAACTATTTGCATTGAAATTAACTGTGGTCTACCTGAGTAGAGTCACGGCTGACTAGATTCTAAAGGCTAGAGAAACTTGGTGATAGCGGCTTTGATCGATTACAGTCAAAGACAAATAAAAAATACAGACTGCTTTTTCCAATCTAAGCAAGTTAGATACTAGCTGTTTGGATGAGGCAGGAATTGGTGGTAAAGAATTTCGGGGATCTGCATGGGGCGACTTCATTAGAAGAGTATTATTGAAAAACACTTGCCTGAAATGTGCATCATTCAGCTAGAGTCCGGCCAAGCCAAGAGGATGCAAAGGTCCGGGTAAGATTGATGCCCCTTTCACAAGAAAAAATTTACATTTTCAAACAATTTCTTAAAGAGAGAAGAAAGAAAGAAATGCATCACAGTCGGTGGCCTTAGAATGGTCGTGCCCAGGGCCACAGACCTGCAGGACCCTGCGTTAATTATGCCTTGCATACAACTCTACAAATGGTCATATGATTGTGGTCAGAAGCGTTCTAACATTTTCACCCAAAAAGTTACCATAATGCTGCCTAGTTCTATCACATAAAAGAAAATATTACTACGTTAAATCACACAAATTTGCAGAGAGCTGCATATACATTAATTTTCACGGAAATGACTTGATGTTGGATGGCAAGATAAAAGAGATTCCATTAATTGCTCTATAGTCAACTGGAGGACTGTTTTCGATATCTTCGATCAACCTTCGTTACGCGTAGTTACAGTACTTAGTAGTACTTGACGTCACAGTATTATATTTGAATGTTCTACAGAAGTCAGAGCATTTTTATTTGATGTTAGCCTCTATAAATACACTCATTGATGATTGCTTAAGGAAATCAATAACATAACCTCCTCCCTCTCGTGAGACACCCTAGTACAGAATATTGGACTCGGAACCGGAAGCTGTAGGTTCGATGATCGAGACGATGAAGATTCACGAATTCATGCGATACGTTCTGGTACATATGGATGTCAAACCTGTGACCTCGCAAGTCCTATGTTCTGTCACTGAGCAGTTTGCCACAGGAATAAGAGACAGGAGAAAGAATTTACTTCCCCTTCAGTCTCATATCCAAGTTGTGACAATGAAGATGGTTGAAGACACCGTCTTTGGATAGTTAAGCTAATCTAAATTAAATATTACTATTATGACTTACATATAACAAGGGTGCCATTTACATAAGATCATCAATTTCGTGACTTTAAAAACGAAAATACTGAAATGGCAAAATGCCTCTATATTTGAAGGGGAAAAAATCAGATTTTCTGGGGGAAAAATGTGTTTTAACAATGATTGAAGGAATGTTTTTAAATTAAAGAAAGAGGTTTGTAGGACGGACCTGGTCATTTCAGTTAGGACATACCTCTTTGTGGGAGTTTAGTGAAAAAGAAAATATTATTGGAGTAGGTATGAATTGGAATACGTTAGCAAATTTATTACGAAAGTATAGTGGTTCTCTGATAAGTTGATGTACGACTTCGAAAGGGTTTACTTCTGCTCTGGATAACAGGAAAGGGTAATTGGCGCTGAGTTGAAATAGATTACTTTCGTAGTAGTTTGAAAAAATATTTTAACTCATATCCCAGCCAATAACACGTTTCTTTTCAATGAACTCCGCAAAACCAAGTAAACACTGTTAAGGTCATAGTTCAACTAACCAAAGTTTCAGTATGATCCATCTCAACTGAGCATCATTAACCCATACCCTGTAAACATTATCAAGGTCAAAACTCAACTAACCAGAGACGCACTATAGCTCTCAGCAAGAGCTAAAGAAATTAACATCCTCAGCAATATCACAGCAGCAGCGCTAGCGTTGAGGATAGACCTTTTTACAGCAATATCGCAACTGTAGTTTAATAGAAAATGCACTCATCATTTTACTTAAGATACCAGCGAAACTACATCTGTTACAAAACAATTTTGAAGCTGCTTATTGGCTACTATCATGTTAATTCAAGGCAAAAATGACGCATCTCAAACGAAGTAATTACATATTTTAAGCACGAGTAGACTTAAAAGTTTTCATCTAACTTTCGAAATTTTGTCTGAAATTTTCATTGCTAATTTGTGTCCTAAGCTTCCATTTAAATACTGTAGATGAGCATACTCAACAACTTGATTAAAATTTTCAACTCCGAGCGATTTCTCCAAAAGTTTCTTTCATACGAAAAAAAAAATAGTTACTTAGTAATAATAGTAGTTTTAACCGAGATGTGAAGTCTTTCCTTATACGTGAATAAAATATATATGAGCGAATTTCCTGAAATATTTTGGACATTAAATTTTCATATGCTTTAGTGTTTACTCATCGTTAAATGCATCTTTGACATTAATTGTGCTTTTCTAGGCTATTTTATATTTACACTGAAATTTCTTCATATCTCTAAACTAAAGATGTCCAGACAAACGTGAAACGTGACGTTTTATTTTTTGCAAAAGTTCACTACAATTTTAAGTTTCCCTAGAAATGCAAATAGTTCCAAGAAGTTAAACTAATGTGGTAAAAACCTTCATACGTGTGTTTCAATTTACAAAAAGTTCCTTCATCAGTGTGTAAAAAAATTAGGCTATGCGAAATACGCAGCCAAACATAATTTGGTCAGCTTTTGCAATTTTACTGCAAGTTTTCAGTACGTAATTCGGCAGTTTTCCCAATCAATAAGTGAAAGTACCTCAAAATTCAGTTTTAGTAGTGTATCTAGCTTCATTATCATGAAATGAAGAAGTAATTTCTGGTAAATACGAAACACTTGCGTAAGCAGTGTTCACTACCAGATGTGTGTATTATTATGATAACGTTCCCCTACTACAGCAGGCATCAACTCGTGTATCAATTTCTTTCGAATTATTAAATATTTTATTTTAAAGTTAAGTAGAGGAACATGGGGCAAAGTGAAATAGCGGGGCAAGTGAAATGGTGAAATATTTAATCTGCTTTTAGCTCCACCTATCTGGTATTATTTTAACTATATAGTACCATATGTAGTCTATTCAAGTCAGGAAAAAAATACCACCGAAGATCAAAGCATTTGGTAATACAGGCAATTTTTAAAAAATTATACTCATATTGTAATATTTTGTTGTTAGTCAAAAATTATTTTTGTTACTATAAAATGAGTGACAATATTGTGAGTTCTTGTTATTAACATTTTACATAATTATCGAGACCTTCTAGTATTCAATGCAGTATTAATTTAGTTAACATTAAGCTTATTTGTACTTTAAATAGATTGTACAATTAGTCAAGTACATACGGGGCAAAGTGAAATATAGTTTGTTTGATTTACTCAGTCAATCATTTAATGTAAATAACTTGCGTTTCCATTTACTAATTATTTCATGTACATTTCTTCATTTAGTAGTTAACTTATTTATTCATTCATTCACATATTTTCTTATTTATTCATTCTTTTTCTCGCTCATTTATTTTTCTTCATATATTGATTTATTCATTTAAATATTCGTTTATTGTTTCATTATCTTTTCATTTATTCATTCAACACTTTGTGAACTGAATCTTTTGATCAAAATATGTTTTATAATCCAATAAAAAATATTTCATTAGAAAAATATTGTATTTTTCTATTTGCCCATGAAAAAAAAAGTGAAAATTCCCCCCCCCCTTTTTTTTTTTTTTTTGAAGATTCAAATTTACTGCCAAAAATAAAAAATACTGTTTCAACGCAAGTTTTATTATAAAATACAATGTTCTTTCTTTATGTACTGTAATTTTCAAAAGAAATTTCCGATTTGTTCATTTTGAAAAAACTCAGTCATCTTAACAATTTCACTTTGCCCCACATTCCCCTTCTGTACATCTGACTCTAATAAAGAATGTATAGTCGTTTTAATATGCAAGGCTCTGCCATTCTTTAATTACTAGCTGCATTGCCTGGCTTTGCACGGTCGACCTCGAAAATAAAAGTTCTGTCAAGTGACGCATGTTCAACAATCGGGCTTTAATTAGAGGAAAAAAAATATTGTGAATTTCCCGCCAAAATAATCATTGTTAAAGAAAGAAAACGGCAAATCAAAAATTCCCGAATAAATTAAACGAAACAACAAAAATCCAAAGGAAAAAAGAAAGAAGATAAATCGCCAAATAATAAAAGAAAAAAACCTCAAAACAAGAAAAAAATATTTTGTCACAGTCGAGAAAAAAAAGTGGCAACCTTCTAAATTGATTTCACGCTAATTTAAAATAAGATCGCGCAAACGATAAATTTTCGTCACAAAATTTCCATTAGGCTTAATGATGCTTTTAACTTTTTCCCAGTGATTAGCCTTTTTTTATTTTATTTTGTTTATTTATTTATTTATTTATTTTGAAATTCGAAGGAAATGAATGAACCTTATGGGTACTTTTCGTGGGCTTTCAAATGGCGCCAAAATCGAACTAGTAGGATAATTATTTCGGGTAGAAATAGCCATTTAATGCAATTTTCGGGTCCTAAAATTAAAATTCGAACGGTTCGGTTTTTTATTGGCGTTCGAAAATCCACCTACGTTCCTTCTCGGGTGACCAATTACCTCCCTGCCAAAATTAGTGGAGATCCGACGTAAACTGTGGATTTGTATAGGGAACACACACACACAGATTTTCCAAATGTTCTAACATATGTAATATTCTTCAAAAGTTTTTTTTTTCCTTCCTTTTGGGGGAGGGGATGGTACGCCATAACTTTCTTAATACATCAAACATCACACGTAAGGAATCGTTTTAAAGATTTTTTTATTTCGCCACTATGGCGAAAAATAAACGAACGTCATATATAAGTTCTACTAACAGAAGGAAAAAAGACCATATACTGATTTTATTCGTAATTTAAATATGTAAAGAAAAATATATTATTTACCAATCATTTTTAAAATTTTATGTTTCATGCAAAAGAAAAGTATGAAAAAACTTATTTCTGTAAATAAGATTTTTTTAAACTTTGTTTGATTCATTAACTAAATATTACTAATTAATAGTTTTGTTTCATGCTGTATAAAATAATTTTACATATAAGGTGCAAAACAAATTGTTACAGTTTCTCTAAAAATAAATATGCTTTAAATTAAAAATTATTTTATTATTTAAAACATCGAGAAAAATTTTATTGAATCATGTCTTACATATTTTTCAATGTTTATTTAAGCATGTTATATTTTATAACGAGAGAACATTTCTTATTTTACATAACATTGTAATTTTGTACGCATGCTATCTCATAAGCTTCGCCGTCAGAGATGCGGGAGCTTTTGATTTACTGCCCCAAAACTATTTTCTCAACACATAAATCATTCCACCATGCCCAGAAAATTGAAGGCATGTGTGATCAACTATTATTCTCCCCACCACGGATTAAAAAGGAACCCACAATACGTAAGCAAATTTTGATATAAATATGCTACGAAATATTGAATCTCTGAGTGAACAAGTAATCGTTTGAAATGTTGGGTTATAAAGCTCCGTGAGAACCGCGAAACACTTTTTAATAACTTTCTTCCTCGTTAAAATATGGAAAATATTTTTGCATATTCCCTTTTTTTTTTTTTTTTTCAATATTTCATTCAAAATCAGTTTGTATTTGCCTTGGCATATTTTAATCAGAAACTGGCTTTAGAAAAGATAGCATAATGTGAGAAATTCGAAGCGATATATTTTTCAAAATTCAATATGGGTAACTCAAATGCGTTCCTACATTAGTTTAATAAATGAAGACTAAAAATGAAAAACGCAGTAAGGGCCAAATAACAAATTTTACAGGGCATCAAAAATAAGATTCCAGGTGGATTGTAGCACTTACTGCGTTTTGATGTTTTTTACATTAGAAACGTGGACCAACCAAGATAGTAATGTTCAAAGAACTTCAATGGCACTGCGTTCTTCACCGCACGGGAAATAAAACTTGCTCCACTGGCGGACCCTAACAACGTTATTTTAACTACTTTTAGGGGGGATAGGCACATAAATCGTTTACCACAGTGAAATGCTTGGCATTTACTTCATTTTGACGAGAGAAAAAAATTGGCCCTTAATGTGTTTTCTAATTTCAGTCTTCAAATTGCTTTATCTGCAGACTGTAAAACGATTAAGGTAACTCCAACATTCCTAAAAAAAATTTAAAATAAAATCCATCATAAAACTGAAATTAAAATACACCTCTACAAGAAGTTGCAGCTATACAACCAGCTGTTCATAACTCGTTAGCAATGTGTATGGATAAACCCAGAGTATTCTAAGATGGGCTCACAAGGTATCTACAATTTAGCAAAAATCTTGCAGAATATATGAAACATAAAACTCAAATTTAGCTAGCTGACAACTTGTCAGACTTTGTTCTGCCTCCAGAAACCCGAAGTCTCTGGTAGAAACTGGGTACAAAAATGATTTCGGATTGTAAGGTTTTTTTTTTTTTTCCGTAAATATTTTTTTTTACTTTTTACGCACTTTATTTTATCTGCAGCACTCATGTTCAAACATTAAAAATGTAATCTGGTTTTTCAATCTAGTTCATTTTAGAACTGAAAGAAAATGAACATCCTGTTAATTTGTAGTAATTCAGCTCAACACTACTATCCTACCTTGGTCTTAGCTAAACCGAGTTGATACTTTCGCAATGAATACAATGTAACATAACCAGCAGGTTGAATATTCAGTAAACTAATCTGCTAAAAAAATAATTACACGATTTATTCACTTCCTTATTTCATTTTAATTACTTTATAGTTACTATATTACATATGGAGTGGTAAAATGACTGACACCATCCTCAATGAGATTTTTTTTCTATTTGAAAATAAATAAATTTGGAATTAAATAGTAGCAAGAAAAATTAAACTAATGTTTCCAAATGTCGCAAACTGTTTTAAAGAAAAAAATGATTATCTTCCGAATAAAAAGAACTGCTACAAAACATCGCGCACCATTCTGGAGAAAAGCAGTTTGAATTTTTTGTCCAAAATTGTGAGTGAGAAATGACGGTCAGGTTTCCATCTTTGGCGGAATGTATCTTGGGCCACAATTTTTCGGGGGAAGTACAAAATAATGCTTTTAAATTATGTGTTTTTAAGTTATTTAAGTTTTTATGTATTGTAACAATTGTCAAATTCGAAAAATTCCGACCCTGGCTGAATTGACATTTATTTTACCTGTCATAGTACATGTTAAACCTTGAAGTTCTGTTACTTTAGAATTGAAACTAAATCCAACTTTACAAGATAACTTATATCATACTTAGATTAGGCCATCTCACATTTTCATAAATGTTTTATTATTTATGATTACAATATGACGTATTAATGTGCAGTATATTTTTCAAAATTTCAGAACAGTATGTCTGACTGAGAAGAATTCAAAACATCAAATAACTAAATCACTATTACATTATCACGCACTAGCCGCATTGCTCGGCGTTGCACGGTCTACCTCAAAAATATACGTACATTCGGCGTTCCAAACATTTTATGTAATGATATAAATTTTCCCCATTTTCATTACATTTTTTATTGCTGCTACACTCCTATTAGTCAAAGCGCGATGTAATATAGCCTATAGCCTTCCTCAAAAAATGGACTATTAAACACAAAAAGAATTTTTAAATTCGAATCCGTAGTCCCTGAGGTTAGCGCTTTCAAACCAATAAACAATCAAACTCTTCAGTTTAATATTAATAGTTAACTAATAAATAAGAAAATAAAAACAATGATACGTATTTTTTACACATCATTTTTAGCATCGTTTAGGATTTCTCTGAAAAATTAGGTAAGCTTTAGCTCTATTTTAAAGAACCTCGACATTTGCCTCACTGCTGATTCGAACCTACACTCACTGGGTTGCAAAGCCCGCCCTATCATGTCAAGCCACCGTGGTAACGTCTATTCTGCGTTCCAAGCATTTTATATTATGATAAGACTTTTCTCGATTTCATAACATTTTTTATTGCTGATCCACTACTATAAGTCCTAGCATGATGTTTTATAGCCTACAGTTAACCCTCGTTTATCGCGGTTAATTCGTTCCAGACTTCACCGCGATAACTGAATTTCCGCGAAGTAGGATTCTGTATTTATAAACCGAATATTTTCCTAATTAGAGGGCATAAAACTTACTGACGACAATTTAAATAGGTTTTTAACATAGTTAGAGCCCCCTAGACATGAAACAGCACATTTATCCAACATTACATTTGTATTACTTAATATATTGCACAAGATATGAGAAAACGAGATATATTAGACGGAATCAATATCACATATTAATTATTAGGAAATATAGTATATACACACACAGTTCTTACACACTACTACTAACCTATGAAAATAGCTCAACTTCAACTTGTTCAATGATGAATTAATTTCCAGTTAGTGACCTCATCTACCTCCTTTCTTCCTCTACATTTATCCTCATCAAAGGTATTACGTATACAGCTTAAAAAGCTAGTATGTTGTTGAACACCATTAGAGATGTATTTATCTCCTAGTAATAATACAGTGATTTATACTTTGCAGTTAGCGTTTAAGGTTAAATTGAGATAAACTTTCTTCAGTTCAAAACTCTTCATTTTAAACCTCCTCCACTCCCTTAACTAGTACAACTACAGTCCCTAAGAAGAGCTTACTTTACTTAAAAGACATAATTTGTAGTTCTCTTGTAAGAAAAAGTTTACACAAGAACATAAAAAAAGGCTCATTGCTATAATTGGTGGGAAAAAAACAAAAAACCGCGATGTAGTGAAACCGCGAAAGTCGAAGCGCGAAGTAGCGAGGGACGACTGTATAGCTTTCCTATCGCTTCTCGGCCTTTTGGCTAAGATCAAAGTGTTGTATAGCTTTCCTCAATCGATGGACTATAACAAGTGTCAACAAGCTTTTTTTTTCTCCTTAAAGCTGCTTAAATCTTAAAATTCGCACGTGGGTATTAAGCAATCTATACTTCTTTGAACTAAAACTCTTCAGTAAGATTTATTGATTTATCTAAAAAAACATGTCTTTTAAAACTCATCAAGAATAAAATGCTTAAGATAAAAATTTATTGTAGTGCTCCATTGCAATACGACCAAAAATGCATCTTTGGAATTGTTTTCCCTTTACAAACAATTTTCATGACTTATCACCAAAGCATTTTCATTGTTTTATGATGGAATTAAAAACTGGCAACTCAGTAAAATATTATTCGCCTTTTTATTAACGAAATTTTTTAAACTATATGTTTTATGAAGTCATTATTTGAGTCACGTACAGTAGTACTGAATAAAAGAGCAGATTCGTCTATGATTTATGCTTCACTTTTCCTCAAACACTTGTCTAGCTAAGGAGGAGATATTTATGTTTCAAAGCAGCGATATATTAGAAGTTTATGTGTTTCTAACATCAATGTGTTTCGTTCGATGTTTTATAGATACCAATGTTTACATTAAAACAAAAAGTATCATCAGTACAAAAACATTATCCATATAAAAATACAGTTAAAACGGAGGTTGAAGAATTCTTTGGTAATACCGATATTTATTTAATTGGAAATAGTTTTCTATTTTGACTACTTAAAGGAATAGACTTCATTAAAGGAAAGGTTGATAAATGACCTTTTTTTCATCAAAATTACAACCCGAGACATTTATAGCCTAGAATAAATGAAAAGCTTTTTTCCAAATGACGGAAAGTCAATTTTTTTTCAATTCTTAGAAAAACGCTCTTTCGTAGATTTAATATTAAATTAAAGGAAAATATAATTTCCCCTGGTAATTTGTGGATGATCATAATACAAAATTGTACAGTTAATAAAATCCCCATAGTATAGTCATCTTTATATAAATAAAACATAAACTCCGCATATGTATGTTCGGGATAAACTCGGAATTTACAGGACCGATTTCGCTGACATTTCGATAGTTCGTCTAGGGCTACATTCGGAAACAGGCACCGATCGCACCGGTGCCACCGCAAGCGTTTTGACCGCTTGAGGTGACACCGGTATGACCGGTGCCTGTTTCCGAATGTAGCCTAGGTTACTACTGGAAAGGTTTACAGATTCATTCGAACACAACTCTACTATTTTTTTTCCCCCGAAATTGAATTTGTTGATCTAAAAATGGTTCCACTCAAAAGCATTATCAAATCGTTTTTATTCTGATATCGTTTAAAAGAGCGGAAAAAAAAAAACATTTTAGAAAATTTTCTACCTTCAGTAAAAAAAAGAACGGAGGCGATTAATTAACGATGAAAAATATTATAAGCATTTTAAGTAAGAAATAATTTTTTTTTTTTTTTTTCGACATTTGCATCGTTGCTATTTTGCTCAAATGCGAACAAATAAACTTCTGCAACTTGTTCTTAAGCTTGTCTGATAATGAGGGAATTAAAATGTTCCCCTTTTTATTTTATTTATTTATTTTTTTATTTATTTTGTTAATTAACGTCTAATTTGTTTGTGCAACCTGTGGTTAAAATGGCTACGTCTTTTATTCCTTTTTTTGTCAGTTTTTTTTTTTTTAATTCTTGGCATTTTTAAAAAATTACTTTATTTTTAAGCGATCTAAGCTTTTTTGTCTTCTTAAAATGAATTAAATTGAAATATTTTAACTGTTAAATAAAGTCGTCTGCTTTTATTTTCTTATTTTTTTATGGAATTATGTTCAGTAAATTAATTAAAATATCGTATAAGTGCTACTACAACGTTCTTTTTAAAATGTACAATTTTGGAATAATGTATTACAGTAAAACCTCCTTTAACGGAAGCTCCCGAATGGCGAACACCTGTAACACCGAAAAACAAATTTTAACGAACTTTCTGTTCCTCAATGTACCTTGGGTGTTTCTTGTAGATTTCAAGGTGCAGAAAAAGAATATGTTTCAAAAAAATTCTATCACACCCTCCAATTTTAAGAAATTTCATTTATAAGTTTTGGATTATATATGCTATCCTATAGCAGTTAAAAAGTTTACTACATTTTTCTTTTAGATGCATTTGATCCATAGACATTTTTTTTTACTCATTACAACGATAGAACATGTAACAAGAGAGTAGACACCGAACTCACTTTATGAGTTTATATATGCGACCTTGAGCAGATGGCTCTAAGTGTTCCGTATCATTTCGGTTTCACGCAAGATCACGGTAGCTGAAGTTGTTTTTTGGCGCGTGGAAATGCTCTGTCATCGATTCCCATAGCTTATTTTTGCACAATGAAAAATCCTACAAGAATATGAAGATATTGATTCATGAAATTGACTATTCACACCATAACTGGAGCATATGGGCAGTTTTTTAAAGTAGTTACCGTTTTCATAGGTTTACAACTTGATTATACAATATACTGTTATTTTCTGTGTGAGTGGAACATCAGGGCAATACATGAACATTATATCAAAAAAGAAATGGCCAGACCACGCACAATATATATTGCAGGTGAAAAAAATATATGGGTCATTCTCCAAAAAGTAACTTTTAAGTCACACGCACTTTACAGTAAACGCTTTAAAAAATAGTTCATTTAACAATATTTTTTACATTCCCCATAAATGTATCCATTTAAATCTGTCAACATTTCTTGAAAAAAAAAATTTTTTTTAATATTTTTTGCTTCACAACATGTGAATTGTCACCTCCGTGGCATGTCACACACCTGGTGTAGCTCATAATGATGCTTAATGACTTGTTTAAATAAAACAATGAACTTATTTTTTATAACTTTTTTCTCACAAGTGTCTTAAATACTAATTGTTTATTTTTTAATATTGTGTTTTAGTTCGTTTTAGAAGGACAAGGAGTCATGTCACACAATAAATTCTCACCTCCGTTACCTAAACACAAAATGCCATTCCTCATTAACACATGGCAATAATGACATCAAATTTTATTTTTCATGATACAAAGGACCCCCCCCCCCCCCTTGTTTATTTTCAGTCATAGTTGAAGTTGTGAGATTTTTGTCGAAAAACAAGAAGATAGATTTTACTTTAAAAACTTAGTGTGGTTACTCTGACTTCTCACCTCTGTGAACTTGAATTTCAGGGATGTAAATTAATGTAAAAAAAAAGAAGTGAACATGTTTTTATATGTGCAGATTGTATCAACGAAAACAAAAATTCCCTGAAAAATGTATCTATTAGGCCTGTATTAATGGCTGATTCCTCACCTCCGTGACAGACCTTATCAATGTCATTATTTCTGAGGTGAAAATAAATGGTGGAGGGGAAATACATCAATAATAGGCATTCTACCAAAATTATAAATTGCCAGTATATCCTCAAATTTACTATATACTATTTTTTAACATACATTTGAAACTACTACTTAAGCCGTACTTTAATTAAGAGAGCTTAATATTATATTCCCAATAATCATTAAACTAGCTGATTGTAGGCACAATTAACAAAATTACTACTTTGATATTAAATTGGCCTCAATATTTATATATCATAAGTTTTTTCATTTTTTTTTATTTCCGTGAACAAGGCATTTTATTTTATTTTATTATTTATGATTTAAACAATTGGAACTTAGCTGGGCCATTGTTTATGGTTACTTCTAGTAGGCAACACTTTCATAAAAGAATTTAAAAAAAAAGAAAACAAAAGGTTTCGAAATAGAAAAATATTTGTGTCTAAAAGTTATGTTTTCTGGACAATGACCCATATGTATGTGCAAAAAGGCTCCTCTAATCGATTTTTAAGAAATATTCCCCAAACTTTACACGTAAAGTTGAGATTAATTAAGAGCTTCGTTACATCAATGGATAGAAAGGGTGTGGATTTCAATATTTGTAGAAACAGTTCCCATCACTCATTTATGAAAAAATTAAGGAGGGTATTTTCATTGAATCACAGATAAAAAAGTTTATGAAGGACAAACATTTTAAAGCTAGATTAAGTAATTTAGGAAAAACAGCATGGGTTGATTTTAAAAATGTTGTGACACAGTTCTTAGGAAATAATAAAAGTCCTAATTATGAAAAATTAATTTAAGACCTGTTAAAAAGTTACAAAAACTTAGAATGTTCAATGTCATTGGGTTTTTTTCCCCCTGAAAGTATGGGAGCTGTGAGCGACGAACATGGGAAGCGCTTCCACCAGGATATTTCTGCAATTTAAGCGGGATATGTTTGCGGGACAGTTTACCCCTAATATGCTCGGGATTACTGTTGGAATCTCATTAGAATATTATATCTTATTTAAGTTTGTGTTAGTGCCACTAATAAAGCATCCTCAATTAAGGCATTTACAGCTACACAAAGAATGAAATTTAAGAAAAATTTTTATTAGTATCATTATTTTTTCATCAAAAATCTCTTCCATCCTGCTACAGCATTTTGAACAATATATATTTTTTGTTTTATACTAGTTTTCAGCTTTGTAAAAAATGGTAAATTACAAAAATATTGTACATGTATTGAATAAACGTCATTAACTTGAGATTTTAAAGATTTTGAATTTTTAAAAAAATCTGTGGGTGATGAAACATTTTTACTGTCATATTTTTTTTTCAGCACCCCCTAAAATATAAAAGTCACCACTTACTTAATGAGGAACAGAAACCTTTTTAACCAGTACCGGACATTTTTGCGAGTCCCAGTCCCTTAATAAGGGTCGTCTTCCTATTTAATTCACTCTCAATAACTCACACTCCGAACCTAGTTTGAACAAAAAATATTTCTTTTTGAATGATTTGACACTTTTTTTTTTTGTAATCCAACCAATGTACAAAGTGGTTTTATGAAGTCTCTTTTCCATCTTCACATTTGTATTTTCAACTATCCCCCCCCACCATGTTGTAAAATTTGCATTAAAAATAAATTTTCAAAAGCGCTATCTGAGCTATGAAGCCCCCATGCGGCACCATTCTGTAATACATCCGAGTTCAATCCCGATAGCCTCTACAGTAGCCACTGGTTCGTGGCTACTGCAGAGGTTGACTGTAACTCCGACAAACAAAACTGTTTGTCGAATGTTTCGACACACTGATCTCTGTGTGTGTTCGACCACCCCCTTCAATCATAATCGCAATCGATGATGAAATTTCTTAGAAAAATCACTTCTATTAATTTGCTTCTGATACAGAATAGAAGTAAATGAATTAAAATCTGAGAATATTTTCCACCTTGATAAGAAAAAACAACACAAACACACAGTTCATCCTCCTTCTATTTAAAATGTTCACAGGGAAGCAGCAGTTATCTCCCAAAATAAAATGCTATTTTCTCTCTTCAAAGTTCCCTTTCAATGCGTCATTTTCTTTCTGGGAATAGATTGAGCATATAAAAGATGCATAGATAGAGCGTAGTATAAAATTAAGTTTCAATGTATTCTAAATAATTTGTTGTTATCACTAACTCTAAACATTTTGTCTCATCTTCAGAACCTAGTACCTGATAACATTAGAGGCGAAATAGAAGTAGTTCCAATCCTTTTTCTATTGATTGGTACGTCAGGAAATACGGGAAAAGCAAATAAAGGAACAAGTCCAACTATCAGGAGGAAACCCACTTAAGAATTGATTGCCGGTCCTATTCATCGATGATATTCTTGCCATGTAATGCAAAAAAGCAGAATGTTTGAAGGGTTTGATACTGATATGATTCAATTCTTACCTAAGACATTTTCTAGAAATGAACGAGGGCTGTAAATAATACCTAGAAATGCAGTGTTTCGTATGTCAATTTATTGTTCAAAATCTGTCGCGACTTTACAAAACTGGTATTTCAACCGATAGAAAATTTATGTAACACGTTCTATCTGAATGTGTTTCTCTAAAACATGGTATTGGATGAAACCAGAAACATTATATATATATATATATATATATATATATATATATATATATATATATATATATATATATATATATATATATATATATATATATATATATATATATAATGGTGCTACTGAACTCTTGGGCAAATCTTTAAGGGGTGATAGTACATATCAGGATGAACAACGTAGTCAAAAATAAGGGTCCCAAACGCCTTCCGACGGAGATAGCGCAATGAAAGTTAAGGGTCTAAAATTTCAAATAATCATAAAAAACGGAAAAATTAGTCTATTCGTTTGCGGTTTTCGCTTAAATTATACTTTTTATCAGTTTTTTCTAGAAAATAAATCTTGAAGATATAGTTCAAAAAATGCCAACAGAGGGCGCTTTAGACTCTGGAGTAACGAATAACTATTTTTTACTGCTATTTTCGAATCTCATTAAATGTTTTTAAATCCTTGGACTTCAACTTAAATTTTGAGCTTAAAATCTTAATTGTTGGGAGTGATTAAGTAATGGAAACTGAACTATCTTCAAAGGTTGAAATACACTTTGGCACAAAAAAAAACGTATGCATCAAGAATAAATTGAGCTGCAACCAACAAACTCAGCAGGAATGTAGTTTGGTAAGAGATGATTTAACGTTTGTCGCCAGTGAGGAAAGGGTAAGCGCGCTATGCGCATAAAAGATGTGCAGATAGGTATGATTGAAAGTAAGAAAGCTTGTGTCAAAGTGCACTTCAAAAGAAACTGTCGACTTGTAAGGACACTATTGTGACTGGGATGACCTTTTAGAGGTATACGAACAATTATTGGACTTTTTAAAATGACGATATAGTCGGTCATTTTAAAAAGCTTCTTTAAAAAGCTTCTCTGGTCTCACAGAAGCAGGTAGGTAAACTTAAATGGCGCTTATCCTGATGTTTACTATAACCCCTTAAAGATTTGCTCAAGAGTTCCGAAACACCCAGTATATATATTCATTCAAAGAAAAAGGAATAGGAAACCAAACGTAAGTTCTGGGAAATTAGGAGAAAAACATTTTCGTAACTACGTGATTCATCAGGCACCAAAAACAGCTCTTTGGGTCTGGTAGTTGTATAAGAAAAAAAAAAACACAACAAGCAAATAAAACATGAAAATTGAAAAAATCCCGAAAACCATCAGAGAAACTCTTCTAGGGTAGGAAAATCCCTGAAATGTTTCGTGGGTATCGTAAGCTATAAGCCTAAAAATGCAATACCAGTCCCGGATATTTCACAAACAAGCAAAGGGGATAAACTGGAAGTCCAAAGCATACAAAGGAACACAAACACAACCAAAGTTTTAAAAAAAATACATAAACATTTATAAACAAAGTCCTGAAAAATCGAACTCAAATGAATGAGGAAAAAAAAAAGGTCCTTCTACTTGCCGATTTGTTTTTGAAAATCTCTTCGCAAACATCCCCTTTCTTCTCATAATAGATATCTACAAAAAACATCCATGATAAATATAAAGATTTCATTCAAACTGGATAAAAACTACTGGCTAAAACTGGTTAAATTCTGTACTTTCGAGAATTATCAGTTTAATGGCTGTAATTATATGCGCAGATAAATGGAATTTCAAAGGGAATTTCAATTTCTAGGGCATTTGCCAACGTATTTCTATACTTCTTCCAGTCTTAAATTATTATTTTTAACAACACCGACTTTCACAACCTATATAAAGAAACTCCCCCCCCCCCCCGTTCACAACCTGTGGCGTGTGACAATGACTGTTAACTTTTAATACAATGACTTTTGGTATTATTTTTATCAATTCATATCTTTCGTTCAAGGGGTGAAACGGACGGAATGGCTTCCCCTGGATGTCCTTTGTCCACGGTACCCGTTTCGACTTGGTAGATATTTTCAGTTCAGAAGAGATGGGGTTACAGACACACACACAAAAGCGCGCCGGTTTTAATAATATAGAATAAAGGACTTGTTTTAAAACAAACCAATAGTAATAATTCAACAGCCTTTCTGGGTATAAATATTGAGCCCAGTAAGTTAAATATCGCACTGGTACGATAAACGTTCAGTTTCAGAGTCAGCTCATTTTCTTACTTGTATGTATGCAAAAAAAGGTTTTCAAAAAACATTATCATTTTTCCGGTTTTAAGACAGAAAAAAATTTGCAATAACGAAACAAAGTTGGAAGCTGCAATTAAACTTTTAAAAATTAAACTGAGAACCGTTACTCTGTGAACTTCTATATGATTTTAAAGCGTAAAGGTATGTTCTTGGTAAACGCCATTGCTAATGTTACAGAAAAAAAAAATCCTTATCTACTCTAAAGAAAGTTGTTTTTTCTGCTTTTCTAATCCCTATTTTCCGCTTAGCAAGGACTTAAGCGGTGGTTGCGAGGTCTTGCTACCTGTTCCATGAGCAATAAAAAGGTAACAGGTTCGGGGGGACCCTCCCCCCCCCCCCCACCCAGGGTGTAATTTACTTCTCTAAGCAGGCTGACTAGCGCAACGACGCGATTTAACTGACGCGAAATAGATACAGTGCGAAATGTTAACGAGTACCGTACCCCAGAGCTAACGTGAACTTTTCTCCCTTTAACACGAGATTTTTTCTTAATTGAGGAGCGGGGAGTTAGTGGCTATTAATTATTGACTTCGTGAATGGACTTACATCCCTTTAGCATCACTGAAAGCGGCAGTTACCGAACGTAAAATTCTAACCTCGGTTTGCTAGTGCATGTGAATAACCACTCCGCATTTTCCATTGTTCCCCCCCCCCCCCCCCAATTTAATTGTAAAATTGAAATATAAGTGCACCTATGCATGCTGCTTTGTTCAAAGCTAGTAGAGAATGTGATGAGAAAATGAAAGTTTTTCAAAGGTTTTATGCATCGTAGCAGTATTTTATGCTAAATAACACAGCTTTTTTAAATACCGCATAAATGTAGTTCTATATGTAAGAAACGATAATATATAGTTAAAGAATGGTTTAAAACAATTTGTGGTGCGTTTATTAGCGTCTGAAATAATTCCGCATAATTATAAAAAATATTATACATACCATTTTCACAACGTGAAATTTTGACTTATGTGAGGGGTCTTGGAGAGTAGTCCCTCGTTTGAGTCGAGACTCCACTGTATATCTTTTCCGTACTCTTATGCTGTCTGCCATGTTGAATGAGAGGTTATTTGCGGGTACTTTAGCTTCGCACACAAATTTCAGAGCAGATCTATCAATTTAAATGTAGCCGCTTACCAATCAGCGAAGGCAATGAGAATGGCTCCAAATTCATAGAGATCATTCAGGCAAGATTTACACTTTCTTTTGTGCTAAGCCTTTCTTAACACAGTAAGTTTATTTGCAGATCACGTTTATTGCGGCTTCTTTCGTCTAAAATCTGTTACCACGTAGCTGTCCTAATCGCTTGAAATCCTACTAATTTATCAAAACTAATAAAAATGGATAACAACTAAGATTCCCCCACCCCCTTAAATGATAGATTAATTTAATCATATTTCAAAGTAATTTCTGAAACTCAGTTATTACGAATCTAATTCATACCGTTAAAATAACCACTTCACTCGAAAAAAAGTATATTTAAAAATTTGATGAAGAATTATGTTCTAGTGAGAAGTATTACTAATGACTAAACTTTTACCAAGCAATTTCAAATCATAACAAGTAACCTTATTAGTGTGTTTCTGTAATAACTTCGGACCCAATAGTGATACACGTGGGTCAAAGTTATGTCTTGGGTTCAAACCCCTAGCTATCATAGCTGCACGATGTGCAGTATTTTTAAGCATACTATACCTTTAAAGTTTTAAAAGCAATAACCTAAACTCTTAATCGGTGAGATGATTTTTTTGCAATGTAAATTGTGAGGTGGGGTGTACGTAACCCCAGCATTTTATTTATTATGCACTCCTTAAAATTCAGCCAATAAAGAGAAGAAATTTTCCAATGAGTTTCATACTTTTTAATAGAAATACAACTAAATCAGTTCCGTAAGTGACATACATAGCATAAGCCATATATGCAAGCATTACAAAACGTTTGAATGAAAAAGTACAAGTTTTCTGGAGTGTATTACTCCCCAATTGACTATTTAAGGGTTAAAATAAATAATATTCTTGAACTGCCTTAAGGCAAGCTTTTTATAACATATAATTCTCTTAGGCATTCATATAAGGTAAACGGTTCTGTTCATTATGAAAGTCACGGAAATGTATGAATTCTCCTTATTTACCTTAGAATTAGTTATGACCTTTGGAATTGTGACTGATTTTGAATTATACCTCTTAAAAATATAAAGATGTGTGCTTTCATTCGATAACAATTCGTCTGAAAACAGATTTTTGTAAAAAAATGA
Organism: Uloborus diversus; assembly: GCF_026930045.1. NCBI lineage: Eukaryota > Metazoa > Arthropoda > Arachnida > Araneae > Uloboridae > Uloborus > Uloborus diversus. The sequence continues at coordinate 33,554,847 of NC_072740.1, read as the reverse complement.
TTTTGTAAAAAGTATTGTATTCATAAAATTTTTGAAATGTAGGCCTTTTCTATTATTGCATTTTAAACAGTTTTATCTCCAAAACACATTTTAGAAGAAATAAAATTTCAATAGCGTTCTGAAAACAATTGTATAACAATTACTTCATATAGAAAAACCAAATCAAATTTTATTAAATCAAGTATTTGCTTGCTATTGAAACTGGAATTTTTTTGACTTCTGGCAGTTCACATTTCATACCCTCATTACTTTTGTCCCTTCCTTAGTAGCATCCTTGGAAGGACTACCGCTTCATCGTTACAATCATTTAATCACGAAACGAAGCTCGGATTACATAAAATATGCAGGTCGCCTACTTGCCCCTGATTAAAACAACAGTAATAAGAGACAGAATCGCTATTTTTACGACGTTGGGATTTAAACGTGAAGCAGAAAGGAAAATAAGGAATTAAAGCTATAGTTCGTTCTAAATGTGTATTATGAATAGTTGAAACAAAACACGCGGATCCAATACATTAATAATATTTAAGGCATAGTTAAGCTGATTATTGAAAAATGTAGAATGTTTTATAAATCACTTTATCCTAATATTCGATTTCAGAACTCTAAATATGTTACAGTGTTATCACTTAATTTAAGAATAAATTACTCGCCAGTTGTTGAAATGCCGTTGATTCAGCTATTCACTGAAAATTGACAAACTATATCGTAAATGAATTTTCTATGTTTTTCTTACCTTGTAATTCTCAGTTCTTCAATTGTGATCCAAGTGCTTTTCTAAAACGATATAGGGTGATTCGCCAGTGGTTGACCATCTGCAAGTAGTTGACCACTTGAGCACTAATACGAGGGGGGACCCAAAAATAACCTAATTTTTGTTCTAAACTATTTATATATTAGTTTATTCACAAAATTTCTTTAGTCTCCTTCAAAGTGTTCACCCTTAGATGCAATACACTTGTTAATTCCTTTTTTCCACTGTTAGAAGCTCCCCTGGAACTCCTTAACTTTGACCATGTCCGGTGCTCGTTGCGGAGCAGTTTTTACAGTTTCTACATCATCAAAATGGTTCACTTTCAGAATTTTTTTCATCTTCGGGAACAGAAAAAGATCACATGGGGCTAGGTCTGGCGAATACGGGGCTCGAAGAACGACTATGGCCACCCCTGAGAGACCAAGTAGTGGTTAATAGTGAAGGCTGTGTGTATGGGAGCGTTATCATGGTGAAGGAACCATTCTTCCGATCTCCCGCGCAAGCTCTAACTCACTCTTGTTTCTTCTAAAGTTTCGTCAATCGTAAAACGACGACTCTCGTTGATTTTTTGGCGGATTTGTTCGACGTTTTCATCATTTCGAGATGTTGAAAGGCGCTCAGAGCGAGCATGATCTTCAACATTCATACTACCACGCTTAAAGCGCCGAAATCACTCGAAAACTTGTGTACGGCTCATAGTATAGTTCTTGAAAGCTTGCTGAAGCATTTGGTAAGCTATTCCGTTACCGACTTTTCAAGCAGGAAGCAAAATTTCAAGCTTACAGTTTGTTCTTTTAAACCTGCTATAATGAATCCGCAAGCGGAAAGCAACAACATCTGAGGAAACCAACACTAAGATCAGACGTTATCAACTAAACAGACGCCACTTTCACAGCTGGTTTGTGAAGGTCTCTACTTGAGCCATCTCGCTGGAAAACGCTCTACTACATCTAGGATTGGCATCGCACCATTAGTCCGGTTTCTTTTGGGTCCTTCCTCGTATGTACAAAACAAGAATAAATAAACAGATATTTTTAAACTGATTATTGGAACTATTTTATAGCGTCCCATGAAATGTTCTATTATAATTTATAGTTCCTATTCCTATTCAGAGTCACAACTGACTACAACTGTATTTATGTCGAGGACTGCATACTAAGTGCCTTGCCTCCATTATTTTATATACCGATAGATGGCAGCACCATCACCGGATCGAACAGTTTATGAGAATTTAGAACTAGTTCAGGAGCTAATAGATACCTAGTGCTAGCACCCCCAGAGGTATCGTTTCACTTGGAGGACATTGAGACCACGAGCATATTTAACGTCGCCCAGTTAATTTATAGTTGTAACTAAAGTTGTGAATGGAGGTTAGGACGGCACAATTATGAAGACATAAAAAAGTTCAAGAAAATCACCTTTCTTACTAGTGAGAATGGTCATGAGATAAAATGTTTAATCGTATTCCTCGACGTTAAATTTTATTCTTCATGTTCATTTACTGATATATGCTGATCATCCATGTTTACACTAAGTAAATAAAAAAATTGCATCAATATACTAATCATTTATGCTGGGATTGAAAGATGGTTAACTACTGGTGTCTAACTTGCACTTAATGCCAGTAGTTGACCAGAACGGTCAAGTAATGAACTTATGTTAGTTTTAAAGCTTTTTTCTCGAAACCAAAGTGATTACAAACATTTTTTAGCTTAAGATAAAATACAATGCTACTTTTGTTCAAAAAAAAAAAAAAAGTACTTTTGCAAGAAATTGACTAGTCGCCTGTCTGAACCAATAGAACCAAAATTTGTGATACGGTTATTTGAAGAGACGTTCTCCTAACTGCGAAACAATGTAGTGCTAACACAGATTCTATTATAGTAAACTAATTTTGGAAATTTCGAATTGCAACACACACATTTTTCTCGAGCAAATTGCGCGTGTTGAAAAACCTCAAATTGCGTTGTAACGACTGGCGTGTGACAAAAACTGCACAGATGAAAACTGTTTATCCTAGTTACAATGTATAAAAGAGAAACATTTTGCATAACTCACAGGGTAAGACAGTAGTAGAAGCACCAACCACTAAACACCAAGTGCAAAGCTTAAGGAAAAAATCTTTGAAATGCAGAGTGGAAAGCGTGTTTCTTCAGTCGATGCAAAATTTTCGAACAAACAATTTTCGTTACACGTCGATCCATCCAACGCCATTTCTGGCTCATCAATACACTGATCAATTCGCGCAAGGAAAAAGTATGTGCTGTCATTTGAAATTTTTGAGATTCTATCACTGTAACCGAACTGTTTCAACAATGAAACTTTCCCCACGGCACGATAATTTGATAATATGTTTTGGTAATGTTTAACATACAGGAAAAGGCTTTATTGTGAAAAGGCTGAACTCGATCCGGTAACTTAATTGTTTTACTGTTAAGACTGTGTCATTTCAGGGGAATGAAGAAACGAAAAAATGGTCAACAATGAATGCTACCTACTGGAGTTTAGGGTTCATTCACTGAGTTAGGTTTACAATTTAAACTATCAAAATATCATCAAATCAGGCAATGTCTTCGTTCAAATGTAGAAGCAATTTTCACACGTCATACCACGACGGGCGATTTTCTGGTGTTTTAATATTTAAGCGTTATACGAGCGGTCTAGGGTGGCTAGATTCTCCACTTGAGATGCTTTTGGCGTTTCATATATCGATGACGTCATATGCGTTTGTAGTCTATAGGCTTGGCAAGAAATTGAAGATAAAGTTGGAACCATTTTTTGGTGACTTAGTTTTGGCGGCAAACGTCACGAAGTTTTCACAACATTTTTACCTATTAGTTATCACTGTCGTGTAACCATCATCAAAATCACGTGACATCTGTGATGACGTCATCCACCCAACAACCAATCAGAGGTGACCTTTAAGGGAACATAAGTACATACAGGCATGTATCCGGTCCAATTTTAATAGTGTAGATTTCAGATTTTACAGTGTTTAAAAAGTGGTCAACTACTGGAAGTGGGTGGTCAACTACTGGCGAAATTTCCTTTTTAACTTCTATTCAAAATAACCAAAAAATAGTAAGTAAAACAGAAAAGTGATTAGTAACCGTTGATCCTAATAGTTTAATATACACATAGAAAAGTTTCCTATTTTTTTTCCAGTTTTTTTTCCTGTGAAATTAAATAGAACTTGTAGAAATTTCTACTAAATGTTTAACTACTGGCGAATCATCCTATACAAATCCAATGCTTTACCTAAAAGTCAATAGGATATCAAGGCCAGTTGAATAAGGGTAAACGGCATGGTCATACAGTTATTGGGACATATCAATTTTGTTTCAAAAAAACTAGCAGCCCTCTAGTCAAACGCTAAGTAGAAAATATGTCTAAGAACGGCAACTTTAATAAGTGTTCAAAACGGTTCAACGAATTTGCGCTAGGTGATTTGGTCGTTTTGTGGTTTTTGATTGCTTTGCACCGAACAAGTAATAATGTAATACAATTATTAAAAGCCTATAAAATATACATGTGGGGTAATTATGCAGAACCAAATGCAACTAAAATGAGAGATACATTACTAGATTCCATAAAAGCCCAATACTCGAAATTTTAACTTTCTGCAGCGTACCGTTTTTGAGTTATGCAAGATACTTGCATGCGCAATACAGTCGTCACGAGAAAACTCGTGATAATCAACTCGGGGATGGTTAAAATGGTTATGTCGGCTGTTCATTCTTTCGATGGGACCTATGCACGTGAGGATATGCCGAACACTAGAGTAGCATTCTAGTTTTACACAAGTTTATCTTGCTTTACCTTTTTTCAATATGGTCAATAATTCGACGTTCTCATGGTGAATTGACGTGCATTTAACAGTTGTATTTTTTGAATGCATTTGTCCTGTGAAAAATTTATTCCAACCATATTGAAATAATACTTTGATTTTTTTTTAATATGGGATGCCTCAGTTGCCAAATCGATTAACTCCACTTTTTAAAAAAATCATCATTTCTGCTTTAATTAATGCTTAGCATCTGAATATATATTAAAGTTTTGGTCCACACAGTGCATTTTGGATCATGTGATGGCAGAAAATGTAGCACGAAGACCTATTTACTCCTATGGATATAACACCATCTTCTTCATAACTTTTCTCTACTTTTTGTTGTTAATCGATTTGGCAAGTGAGGCATCTTTATATTTGTCTCAACTGTACTAAATTTCGACAAAAACTTTTTTTTGAAAGCATAGCAAATGGTAATTTGTTGTCACCAGTATTGGTTTGTTGTCCTGTCTCGCTGTTTGGCTTTACACTTGAAAGATAATATTTTGAAATTATACGTATAGGGCCTTAAATTTTGCATAGAGGTAAAGCTTAATCAATTGAAACATACTTTGAAATATTTGCGCAATTATAATTGCAAAGAATGTTGAAGGAAAAAAAAGCGGAAAACGAAAAAAAGAAACTAACCAGATCAAATTTAGTCAATTTCATCGTAAATTTCAAACCAAACTGCTAATAAAAAGCAAACATAAACCTCTCCTGTTCAAGAGACGATGATGTTAATATTGGAAAAGTATTGTCTCTTGGAAAAAAATTACAACTAGCTATACATTTAAGTAATTATAATAATAATACATACAGTACAAAAGAAAAACACACACGCACAAAAGCATTTATCCAAAAATAACAAGCAAGATACCGAACTATTTGAAGGTGAAGGACTTCTAGACAATTTCAGGAGATGAATTGCACATTCACCGACCTGCGTGAATTTAAAAAAAAAGTACTTTCAACTGTAGGAAAGTTGAGCATTAAAATGAGTTCAAGGCTTACACAATTCAATAAATGCATTATGTTTTTTACTATTATTGATATTTTTATTATGACATTAGTTCATTCATTTTATATTTGTTCACAATACGTTTTCATAAATAATACAATTTTTGTAAAAAATTATAAAGTGTGGCAACGAAACAATATGTTTTCAAGCATTTTTTGAGAAATTTCAAATACCGGTATCAATACCGGCATTCCGGTATTACGTTTTAAAAATATCGAATACCGGTGTTGAATTTTCGGTCTGGTATTGCAATCCCTAGTTGACTCTATTCGGAATACAGATACAAAAAATGTTTAAAAACAATATGAAGCCATAAATACATTAACATACTATTATAAAGCATATTTTTATTGATGTGAAACTGTTTTATCTTTACTAATAATAAAGCGGAAAGTCTCTCTGTCTGGATGTCTGGATGTCTGTGGGATGTCTGTGACGCGCATAGCGCCTAGACCGTTCGGCCGATTTTCATGAAACTTGGCACAAAGTTAGTTTGTAGTATGGGGGTGTGCACTTTGAAGCGATTTTTCGAAAATTCGATTTTATTCTTTTTCTATTTAAATTTTAAGAGCATTTTCCGGAGCAAAATTATCATAAGATGGACGAGTAAATTACGAAATTATCATGACGTGGAATGGGAGAGCGAATGAACATAGCCAATTGGCGAGAAATTCGTCATCCATTATTTGTAAATATACGGGCGAGCCGAATGACCTTTAATTTTCAACTACGGACAAAGCCGTAAGGGTACCACTAGTTTACCTTAAAGTCGAACATACAGTCATTGGGTTGCTTAAAAGTGGTCAGTGTCAATATGGTCAGTCAATGGAAAACGGTCATTTTGTCCTGCACGTGACAACTCATATTTCATTGAAAATGATAATAGAAAAGAGTAAAGAACAAAATTTCATTGCTTAAGAAATAATAGACGTATGTATGATTTCTTAAGTAAAAAGTTTGTCCATTACCTTTCAAAATTAGAACTTTTTAATGGGATATATTCGTCATGTGTGGGACAAAATAGTGGTTTTTCTCTTGGAATGGCCCCAAAACTGAATTTAACTTCCAAAATTTAGCAGAACAATTGGTCGTTAGAAAGAAAATCTGAAACACTTGCGAAAATAACACAAAATGTAAACAACATTTAGTAAGTTAGAAAATATGTAGGCCTTTCAATAGTAGAAGCCTAGATCTCGTAGTTTTATGTGTCTTTTGCTGAACGTTTATAGTTGTTTTACTTTACAACTAGTTTTTTGCTGCAAGAAAAAACTAAATATAATATCACATATATTTTCCAAAGACAAAATCGTTTCTTTTGAAGAAAACTAGTAGCAAGGTGCTAGAAAACTTGTACTTAGTCTGAAAAAAAAGAAGTTTTAACAGCATTTCAAAGTTTTTTTTTTTTTTTTTTGAAAATCTGAAACTTTTTGCTTAAATACAAACTCATTACATCACGAAGACTTTTTACTTTCAAAGAATGAAGCTGAAGAATTCCTCAAGTAAATTTTCGCAGCATTCTGAACTTGTCAGAAATTAAGATCAAATTCTCAATAAATTTCTTAAGGGATACAGAAAAATACAAGAAGCCTCACTTTAAATATGAGAAAATTGGCTTACTTGCCTGATGTCAATCGAATCTTTCATCAAGACAGAAATATCAGACAGGTGTTATTTACAACGTATTAGGGCACTTGCCTAACTGACACGTCGTACCGAAGATCGATGCGACCTCAAATCCTTTCTTGCTTTTTTTTTTTTTTTTTTTTTCACTTCGGTAGTCTTATGATCTTCAAAAAGATCCTTGATGAAAAATATTTTTCTGCATCTAATACCTTAATCCAATTTTGATTTATTAAATTGGAAAATGCAATTCTTCAATATACAGTGAAATCCCGTTACGACGAATATCAATGCATATACATTTCAACGAAATAAATTTTCTGTCCTAATTTAAGTTCCATCACACTGCGCTAATTTCATTATAACAAAATTCCTGTTACAAAGAACAATTTTTTCGGTCCCTTGAAGTTCGTGGTAATGGAATTTCATTGTATTAAAAATTATGCATTAATCGTTGTACAGTCGAATCTCAATATCTCGAAGCTTGTAACTCGAATATTCACTTATCTCGAAGTTTTCATCAGGTCCTAAACTTTTGAGATTGTTGTGGAAACTTCCCATAACTCGAACGTTTTAGCCGGTCCCTTGGGACTTCGATTTATCGAGAGTTGACTGTATTTCATTTTTCATCTCTATCAGGGGCGTGCACAAGGGGGGAGGGACATCTGTTGACCTGGGTCCGAGCCTGAAGGGGTCCCGAGATTTTTAAAATGAGCGGTGAAATATATGTAGGGACGTATGGGTAAACAATATGGAGGGGGTGTAAAAGTCATTTCTGACGAGCCCCAAAATTTCTGTGCACGCCCTTGTTTCTATGCGAGGAATACTACTGAGAAATAGTCATACAACTGATATAACTAAATAAAATTAAATTTCCTTTCCGATATTTCTTTATACTACCGTAAGCAGAAAAAGGGCAGCAGCAGCAAACTTTTCATTTTTCGGCATTTTTTCAGCTATTGTATGTTAGCTTTATTGTACAAGCTTGCTTCTTTCGTTTCTGCTGAAAAAAAGCGCGAAAAAAACGTCATGATTCCAACATTTCCTTTTTACTGGTAAAACGAGTTTCTTCAAACATCTTGACAACTCGTTTCTGCAGATACTGCCGTTTTTACCTACCCACGGCAGTATAACATTTTTTTTTCCTGCATCAAGTTCTTTCAGAGCAGCATATAGGATTAGTTGGGGTAAAAAGAAACATGGAGTGAATGGAAACAAACTTTATTACCACGCTTGTGTGATAATTTTCGAAACTAAACTGGTGATGAGTGAATACAAGGTGATATACAGAGAAGATTTTGAGAGTTCCGCTTGTTTCCAAACAATTGTGCAGTTGTCATCATTGTTTGAAAATGACACTGAAAAAGTTTTTTTTTTTTTTTTTAAAGTTGAGTGATTTCCCATTTTCTTCTCCCTCCAGGGGATGCCTACAAATGCGAAGAACTGGTTTCAACTAGTTACTTCCTTTTACAAAAAAGGAAGTATTGTATTTGCGAAAAAATTTTCACTCAAAAATCGGCCTTAATTTCCATTTTGCTCACCCCCAAATGAATGTTGTTTTTGTTTTTCGACCCGACCACACCTACATATGTACCTAAGAACGTATAGACGCCCGAAATATGCAATTTGACGTTTCCCGAGTAAATTACAACGAGTTTTTTCGTGACGTCTGTATGTACGTATGTATGTGCGTCTGTGTGTATGTATGTCGCATAACTCAAGAACGGTATGTCCTAAGAAGTTGAAATTTGTACGTAGACTCCTAGTGGGGTCTAGTTGTGCACCTCCCCTTTTGGTTGCATTTAGGTGTTTCTAAAGGGGTCTTTTGCTCCTTTTTGGGCGGAAATCATTGTTAATTTCGATGTAAACTCAAGTGTTGCTATAATTTGTCGGACACTGAGCAATATATCGCCAGTGTTTTGGTCGCCAAGTTTTGTCGCCAACTTGGCGACAAATTTGGCGGATTTTTTTTTTTTTTTTTATTTGGTTTCAAATTGGCCACTGTTGGTGATATTTAGATAATAAACTATTGAATCACATTAAAATTGCCAATAATGGAGAAATGATATTGAATTGGAGTAAAAGGAAGTCATGTGATGCACACATCAGCTCGTTTTACTTGTCATGATGTGGAAGGTTGCTATTTTTAGTTATAATTTTCACCTATATTACATTTATATATTCACCTATTACATTTAGTTATAATTTTCACCTATACGGCCTATGCAAAATTAGCGCCTCTTTTCCTGTGACTTATAACTTCTTTCTCTTTTTCAGTTTAAGGCGGAATTGATTTGGTAGAGGCGGACTAGAAACGGAATGGTTCTAGAGGTACACCGTGCTAAAAAAATAATGCACCGCTCATTAATAAATTTATTGCTCCAGGCGAAAGAAGAGGCGAAGCCCTCAACGCGCGTACACCGTCAAAGACTGTGTACACCAATCCGCCGCAGGCGGGTTGCAGGTAACGCCAAAGACAGTTAGTTCCCGAAAAAGGTCGAAATTCTCTTTAATTACTTTTCTGCGTAATCTTGTCACATTTATGTAAGCACTACATAAAAAACTCTGTTCCTTATGACAATAGTTACTATGCGCTTAATTTATAAGAAATGTGTTTTTTAATGAACATTTTTAAATACTCCAGTTGTAATTCGGTCTCAATAAGTTCAATATAACATATTTTTCTCTACCATTCCAAGCTTCTGTGACAGGTTCTAGGATAGTTGTATGAGCACATGGACGGTTGATCGCATCAAATGTAACGGAAATAATTTCAATCGTGCTTCATATCAACTCATAAGTATGACTTTTGTTTTAATCGTTGGCCGTCTTGTGTTTAGATCAAGTTTTTATCACTCAAAAAAAAAAGTTCAATTGGCGTTTTCATGTTTTTTTTTTTTTACAGCCCCGCTTAATAATGAGTTTACACATATGATCTAAAAAAAAAATTGTTAAATTTATCAGTTGCGCGATGCATAGAAACTATAATTTATTTACTTTTTATCAGAGTTTTAAAAAACATTTGGAGTTTATGCGATTTTCGAGGGAGATTCATGAAGCCAATATCTTTATTATGGCACTGCAAAAGTCAAAAATCTTATAATTGAAACACATTTATCCGAGATTTTGTTTTATAAATTGTGGGTTTCACAACATCACCTGGTGCAAATAAAATAAAGGCTTCTGTGTTATTGGTGCAAATTGAATTAAGTCTATTTTAGTTGAAAACATATCTGATGGTTTAAAATAACTGCAATTCAATTTTCGGCTAATGCAGGTTACTCTTACTTGTGATATTTACTCAGAAAATATAGACAGTGAAATCCCGTTACAATGGCAACAAATTTTGTTCGTTGTAACTGGAGTTTCGTGGTAATGGAAATTAAGCTATTTAATGGAAATTAAATAGGGACTAAACATTTATTTCGTTGAAACGGATGTTTCGCTACATAGGTATTTGGTGTAACGGATTTTACTGTATAAGACATTTAACTATAAGAATACCAAAACTATAGTCATGCTACGACGGTTTGGAGCTCAAGTTTCTGCCGGGAGTAAAATAACAGATTTAGTGTCAGAAGTTCTAGTGAGAGTTATCTTGTGAATGAAGTAACCACAGGCGGTTTTATTGGTTACTAATTAAACTTGAACTAAAATTTTAGAAATGTTATCGAAATTTAGGGAATTTCAATCAACGGTAATCATCTACACTCCAAAATAAAAGCGAATATCGACAGTGAAGTCCATACACAGAGTACTTGTAATAGCAACTGCATGGTGGAGTTCAGAATCTGAAGATTTTAATCTCGCGGAAACAATTTTTGTTATGTAGATTCTGTAACCTCAAAGCCGGATCAACGTAAGTCACGTTGTCACTACTTTTCAGAAGAGAGTAAAAAACGTTTGGCTGGTGTCACGCTCTTATAACATTGGTTAATAATTATAAAGATTTTTTTATTAGTATTACTTTGTTATAACTTAATGCTTAATAAGATTTTACATACAATGCAGTAATTACCTAAAAACTGCCATATTTGGATTTCCCTCAGTCTGGCGCTGAGCCCCAAAAAAGAATAAGCATTCGTAAATCACATGTCTTTGATAAAATAACTTTGTGACAGGGGAAACTTTATTCATTTCACTATAAACCTTTTATTTAAAATTGAAAAGAATGTACATCCATCAACATTAGCATTATTCATATCTTATTGCGAAACATAACTTATTTGTTACTCCAAATCTAGATTTCTTTCTTTCTCATGTGTTCGTCATTTCACAAGAAAATTAATTTAGACATGACTTGTATAAGAAGAATATTTTCGTCTTTTAACTGCCAAGATCAATCTCGCGGGTTAAATAATCTATTTTACTGAACAGAAAGAGTCGACTACTTAAATTTCAACGAATATTCATACTTTTGCAGTTATCTTAAATCAATAAATGGTAAAATAATGGAAACATGATTTCGTCTAAAAGTAAAGATCCTCATTCAAAAAGATAATAGCTTTTGATAGATAAATTTTTCAAATATACGTTACATTTAAAGAAAAATGCTCAAACAGGGAAAATATTTTTTGTTCTCTTTGTCTCGGTACTTTAATTAAAAAATAATAAATCCAGAAGACTTGTTGAACCATGAAGCACCTTATTATAAAATAATCCAGTTGATGTAAGCAAACTAATTTGCCCAATCTTTGATGTCAATTCTCTTCGCAGCAAAATTAATTTGTTGGTGTCAGGTGCAATGAACACCTTTTCCTTTAATTACGGTAAATATCTCATATGCTAAATATATCACATTTAATATTGGAGGAATTAGTCATAAATAAGAAGAAGGCATTTCTCGTTCCAAAATGAGAGATTTAATCGATAAGCTTGGAGCAGAAACTCGATTTATAAAGGCAATCCTATTCAATTAAATAAAAATATCGCTATGTTAGTTAAAAACTAATTATTCAGTGGCGTTCTAAATTTGAAAAGCAAAACATAATGAATTCTCAAATTTTGCAGTTATAAATGAACTACTCAGAATTTTTGGTTTAGAGTTTGATTAGTTAAAAACTTTCTAAAATTCTCTATTATTTAACAGAATAAATTTTGAGTGAGGAGTAAATCAAAAATGAAAAATTACTACTTACTACTGTTTCAAAATATGTAAATGGTAGCTAGTGATAAAAAAAAACTATTTTTTTACTTGGTTATAGCGTAAATGTTCAACAAATTTGAGTTTTTAAGAAAATTTGCTTTTGGTCAAAATAATTTTAGCTTTGAGTCTTTAGTTTTCAAGGTTATATTCAATTACGTCTTTTTTTATTCTTTCTTTCTTCTCTACACTGTTAAAACTGCAGGTTGCATTTGGCACCTTTCAAGGATGAAAAGCTTGTTCACCAGCGGCACCTTATTCGGTGTCGAAACTGTACCCTTAACACGGGCGAAAAACTAGCAGCCTCAACCGATTCGCCCCGTAACTCAATTTCATATATATGTAATTAATAATTTTTATGTGAAGGAATTCTTCGCTGATAAAAATGAATTTCATGTCAATAACGAAAAATCGTAAATTTAGTAAGACAAACATGAATATCAAAAATTTTTACTTACGTTTCAGTTGGTAAAAAATTTAGCTTATTTCTTTAAAGATTTCAAATTACCAACAAGTTCTATACTATACAGTCAGTTGATGTAAGGAAAAGCAGAATTTAAATGTTAAAACTTTAGATTTCCCACCCACCCACCCCCTGTTTTTTACTTCCTTTTACAAAAAAGGAAGTATTGTACTCGCGAAAAAAATTTTACTCAAAAATTGACCTTAATTTCCATTTTGCTCACCCCCGAATGAATGTTGAGTTTTTTTTCGACCCGACTCAGGTGCATATATACCTAAGAACGTATAAACGCCCGAAATATCCATTTTGACGTTTCCCGAGTTAATTACAACGAGTTTTCTCGGGACGTCTGTATGTACGTATGTATGTGCGTATGTACGTATGTGCGTATGTATGTCACATAACTCAAAAACGGTATGTATTAGAAAGTTGAAATTTGGTACGTAGACTCCTAGTGGGATCTAGTTGTGCACCTCCCTTTTTGGTTGTATTCGGGTGTTTTTAAAGGGGTCTTTTGCAGCTTTTGGGGGGGAATTCATTGTTAATTTCGATGCAAACTCAAGTGGTGTTATAATTTGGCGGACACTTGGCGATATATCGCCAGTATTTTGGTCACCAAGTTTTGTCGCCAAGTTGGCGACAAATTTGGCGATTTTTCTTTTTTTTTTTTTTTAAATCTGGTTTCAATTTGGCCACTGTTGGTGATATATTTAGAGAGTTAACTATTGAATCACATTAAAATTGCAATAATGGAGAAATAACATTTAATTGGTGTAAAAGGAAGTCACGTGATGCACACATCAGCTCGGTGTTTTTTTTTTTTTTTTTGATGAATTGAGACTTAACAATTTTGTTGCATTGTGTCCAAGACTAAACTCGCTGAGAGTAATCTCGGTATGAAAATTTTGGCTTCATGACTACTTGATAGTGAATGAAAACATGTTGCTTTTTACCTCTGACACAAGGAATCCAATAGAAACACCCCGTGATAGATAATGGCAGTATACACAATCTGTCTACAGGCTTAAGAAGTTCGAAATCAATAATAATCAGTCTGTGGCCTGTAGGTCACATGCAAATCTTCCAAATGTAATCAGTTTAAAAGAAAAATCATACACAAAATTAAATTATTCGCTGAACTTATGTACAATGCACATTAAAAGTGCAATTTACATCAAAATTTAGCTTTGTAGTAGCAACTCTCAAATGAAAAGCTTACAGTCTCATCCGTTCTCCTCCACTTAGCAAGATTTTATTTCGTTTAATGAGTGGATGTAAAAATTGAAAGTGGCTTTTGTATTATGAATAGAATCGAAGATATAAGAAAAGTTACCTACTTAGGTCCAATACGAAAAACTTCTACAGCATGAAATAATAATACACATTTTCCGAAGCATTAGGTGAAAAAAAGCAGAAGCTCTTACTGAAATTTCCCGTTGGATTACCGGAAGGTTGCGGCCTACTTACCATTTATCTCGTTACCAAAAAAAGAATAGTTCCTTTCAGGTAATATTTTTAATCCGCTGGATGATTTCCGTTGTTCTGTAAGATTAGTGAGGTGCGAAAAAACAAAATTGTTGTTTTCGAGTCCCTGTAAGGCGGAAAAGTTGCGATTGGCGAAGATTTAAAATACAATAAAGAATATAGAAATCTGATAATAGCTTCCGTTCCCGCAGCTAGCCTGAATATTTAAAAAAAAGGAGAATTTTCCCCCTTTCTATATGATGTTTTCACTTTTTCTTCAATGCTTAGTTTTTTCAAAAAAGTTGAAATGGATACTACTTTATAAGAAACACAATTGAGGCAGTAAGAAGCAAAGGGATGTAAGTGGCAAAATTAAAAATTTGGAGATAACCAGTACACATGGTAAGTGAACCTCTGCTCTGTCTTGGGGCAAGAGATGGTACTAGTAGCCCCGGTAGTTGCTGCTATACAGCATGATTTAGAAAAAAAATTCAATGAAAGCCTACCTAGGATCTTATCTTTAACGAATTTTACTCAAAATTTGAAAATGTCCACTTACACCCCTTCGCTTCTCACTGCCTTAATTAATCTTTTTGGTTACTGATCACCTGTTGATGCCCCAAATCCATAAAAAATAACAGATTTTTTTTTTTTTGTGTGTGTGTGAATTTAAAGCAATTTGCCGTTCACTATTAAGGATTCGCAGAGACGTCAATATGACTATAATTCTGGAGAAGAACATGTATAAGAAATATTTGATGATACACAACTTGTTTGACACACATCGTTAACTTCGAAAACCATAATGCATTAAAAAGATTAAGATGTTACTTTCAAAATTCAAGAAAAAGGTACTTGCTTGCAAAGAATGAAAGTTTTGCACAAATGCAAGATAAGATACCCTCTCAAAACAATGCCCTCCAATTAAATTTAACTAAACAATCGTTTTTCTTATTCAGTTTCCAACGTTTGCGGCATAATCCAATTATGAAAAAATCGAACTTATGTGGGCATCACGTGACTTTCTTTTACGCCAATTTAATGATAATAGTGGAGTACGCAAGGAAACACTGTAAATATTTTCAACCCTAGTTTGATGCGAACCGAAGCAAAAAAAAACTAATTCAACTGACAATTGTTCGACCTTATGATTTTTCACACGGCCTTTAAACTACTTAGGGTAAGTGCTCCGGTAGTCGGCCAGTCTCCAGTAGTCGGCCACAAGGACATAAAACTGCTTATAAATTGAATATGTATAACTCAAAATCGGATATGATGCATTTCCACATTCCTTCCTGTCCCCAATTATCATCCAGCAACGGTGAAGTTGTAAGTACGTTTCATTACGTAGTAATGAGTCATTTTACTTTAAATGGTGTGCCCATCATCCTAGTTTGCGATTCTGCTTATTTTTTCTTAAGAAGACACATCAGCTTTAAATCTTAAGTACCCTTATTTTTTCGTTCTGATGTAAATTTGCTTTTACTTATGTTTTAATGGATAATGTAAGATTACGTTTCAATTAAAAATTAAACTCCTTCTTCGACTCAATTATTTTTAGAGGGGTGGCTGACCATTGGGTACTGAATTCTTATGCATTTCCAGTAGTCAGCCATGGCAGATTGACCACTGGTTCTATACTGTTTTGTTGATCTACATAGTAGTCAACTGCGTACCTAATATAGATTTTCTAATGTTCATCAAATACTAATTAAAATAAAGTATTGACACAGCGGCAATTTAGCTGTTTTGAGAAAACATTCCCTTTCTAACGTTATTTCTTCTAAAGAAAATGTTTCAAATTTCTGCCCAAACGTTTTTTGAAAAAAAGGAGTTATTTCGTCATTTTACTGCTTTTAATGTTGATTTTAACTTAGAATTCATGAAAACTGGTGTTGTAAATTTAATCCACCGTTGAGTTTAGAATAAATGTTCTATTACTTAACATGTAATTACCAAATGGTTATTTATCGTCTTTCTTATCAAACCATCTTACGTTTATGGTTTAATTTTACTCAGGCTAATTATTTCAAATGTTGGTAACAGTTTTTATTACTGCTTCCATAACCAAATATTTATTTCCTTGGGGTTTTTTTTCTCTAGGAAATCAAAATTTATTTCTTGTTTAAAATAATGCTGACTTAGCTTCAAAATTGCATTACGTAGCTACTAATCTCATTTTAGTTTATTCATCGTTTACTAATATTCCTGTTGAAGGATGTATGATTATCTTCATGACACCCCAAATGTCTGAATTTCAATTTACCTTCGTCATTTGGACAATTAATGGGGGGAGGGGGGATTGTCCGCTCTGGATTTTTACAACATAATGCAATTATGAATTTTTGCTTGTATTTTGATGCTTTTTTCCTTTCAAATGAACTGAATTCATACCCTTTGCCCCCCCCCCCCATCCCATCGCCGAAAAACTTTGAAAATATGGACGAGCCTACATAGTTCCTGCCTCCTAAATGCAGTTCGATCACAACGAAGTACCATTGTTTTTTATGATAAATTTTGCTTTAGACGTGACCTTGATTATTAATCTTCTAAGTAAAAGGATTTTTACTTTTATAGTTTTGGGGGGAAATTATTTCCAAAGCTACAATTTTCATTTTGTGTTCCGTATGTTGAAGTTTCGTTCTAATGAACATAGACTAGTCAAATGTCAATCATACCGATTAATAATTCGCTCTTTATCGGTCATGAATTCTATCAACTCTTTTGTTCAATCTTAATGTTAACACAAACAGTTAACACTGAAACCTTTTTGTGTCAGGATGGGGGGAGGGAGGAGTCCAAATTCTCATGTTTTGGAAGTTTTCAAAATGCCTCCCCCCCCCCAAAAAAAAAACCGGCTTAACCCGGGTCTTTTCCATTTATCAAATTTCTTCTTTCGCAGCATATGATATCATTTTAGTTAGTGTTGTAAAACAGGGGTTCTCAAACTTTCAGGCTCTGCAGCCCCTTTGAGGACTGACATGAGGTCTCCCCCCCTCTCCCTCCGTACGTGTTTAATACAAGCAATCTAATTGGAAACTGGAGATGGATAGCTGAAAACTAGTAAATAAGGAAAAATCTAGATAGTTTCACACACAAAATTTAACTCAACTGTTTGAAGCTTTATTTTGAACAGCTTATTAGAGCATATGAAATCCAAGATGAAAAGAAGTAAATACAGTTTTTTGAGGTAATTTAGGATCCAAGTGAGGTTGCCGTACACATTAGTCACTTACACAACACTAATGAGATGGTTTATTTTATTTTATGTGATATACCCTAACGCCCCCCCCCCCCGCCTTGAGAGTATTTTGCACCCCCTCCCCCCGTAGGTTGAGAACCGCTGATGTAGAAGATAAATAATAAAAAAATATTGCATGAGATGCATATTCAAACTCATTGCAAATTAGAAGATAATATAAAGATAAACGTTATGAAGACATCCAGAATGCAAAATTATTTCTTAATTTCTGGAATAAATTATTTTTTAAGTACACTGCTGTGCTGTAAGTTTCGCATTCAGTTTTGTTCAAATTTATTCACTTACACTTCATAAGAGTAATGAAAATGAAACGGCCGACTACTGGGCTCATGCATGGCCGAGCACTTTGTTTCTATGGCCGACTACTGGAGCATTTTCTCGTATTAACAATAGCTTTGTTTTTAAAACAAAAATATTTTTATTCCAGAAACAAGTTAGTGAATCATTATCAAAAAGGTATAGCCTAAAAGGTTTACATTGTTTTTATTGTTGTATTGATAGCTGATATTTATAGGTTAACAAAACTCAACAACTGACCGACTACTGGAGCTTTTACCCTATATAGGCATAGCATGAAGTCTTTAACAGTACGGACTCACTAGACAATAGTCTGGATTTTTTGGGGCTATTTAGGCAAAATTTTTATTCTAGGTCATTCCTTGCTTTGAACTTGATTTAGAGTGTACAAATCATAGATTCTACAGCTCTGCTGGTATACTGGTTTCTTGCAACACAACAACGTAAAACATTTTTCCTAACAACATTTTAAACTTCTTTCTCTGCTTGTGAATAATACTTCGATTTCTCTCTGCTAACTAATTTTCAAACTATTGATTTAAATTACAAGGTCGCATTTTTCTGGAAAAATCTTTTAAGAAAACTCGAATAACTTGGTCTTTTTTAATGATTCGAAGCGTTATTAATTGACTAAATAAAAACATAATGCTAACTATCAAAATTAAGCGATAAAAATAGTTTATAAACTTTTGCTGATCTTTTCATAAAGCTGTATGTTATTTATTTTCATGAACATGCTCATTATAGTCGCTATTCCCAGAAATATTCTTTTTTCGTATATGCTATTAGATCTTAAAATGAGTGTTTTAGACTAGCATTTACTCCAGAAATTGATTGAACACTGGTAAATTGCGTTAATTAGTATTTAGTGACCTACTTTTACGACACTTGATGCTTCAGTTACCATGAAGTCTTTAATTAACTTTTTATCAATGATTAGTTAAATGCAGATGAGTTCAATCTATTTAGAGCTCTTTAAGACCACTGTTTAATGTACAATTTTTATGTTTTGTTAGTATATCTTCTGACATTTTGCAACAGATTGTGTAAAAATAACCTCCAATGGAATTACAGTAAATATGAAAATAATTAAAAACAACGATTTAGGCCATGTATTTACTGTACTTAATAAGTAATGTAAAGCCAAACTGTAAACTTTTCTGCATTATTATTGCATAAGGTTAAAGTGCCCTAACGCTAACACCCAAAACGCAATTCCTACAGCTGACACTTTTAAATTAAACAAGTATTTGAAACACTAACAATTCCTAAAATAATTTCGAATGAGTTCGTAGGAAAGAAAAAATCATTCTCAAATAGAACAACGACTATATGTTTCCGATTAGTATTAATATAATAACGACTATGGAGCTTCAACACTTCTTTGGACAACGTGAAAAAAGGCCTGTTTTAGTTTATATTTAGATTAAGTACAAAAACTTTAGCTTTCGTTACATTTAGGCAAAATACGTAAAGCTTCTTTCAATATACAGGGGAAAAAACTCGTTTCATTTTATATTTATGCAAACTACACAAGCCTCAAGATTTTAAAACTTTTGCGCAGAAACAACAAATGAGAACATAAACGTAATCAGAATTATAGATTTAGAAAACACATATTGCTGACAAATTTTTGGATTTCTTGCTCTTCGCTGCTCACACCACTTTGCTTTAACAAAAAGGTTTCCTGTGAATTGCGAAACACGTGTCAGAAGAATATTTACTTTCTTTCATTACGTTGATTTCGTCCCTTATTAGAAGTACCTTGATTTTCATTTTCAAGCAAACTCAGAAAAGTTTTGGGCATATTATATTTTGGTAAGTACAAAAGGACTGATTTGGTTATTAGAAGACAAGCACTAAAAGCCGGGTATACTGTACAGTAACTCACTGTACAGGATACAGTTGTTTGTTGACAACCCCTACAGCTGATTCACCTTTACATTAAATACAAATACAAATATGACGACCAGCAACAGGCTCTTGGCCCAGCTAGGCTGCTCCTAGTCAATTTATTAGTCCCCAATGAAGATCAATGGTCCTCTTAAAGCAATCCACCCCCTTGCTCATTCCCACCTCTTCCGGTAAGCTGTTCCTAGTGCCCACAACCCTACTAAAGTAGTAGTTTTTCCTTATTTCCAGGTTAGCTTGAGATGTGAATAGCTTAAAACAATGACCCCCCTCGTCCTGCTTTCGGTGCAAAAATTTAATCCATTAACATCATTCATTTTGATAAATTTAAACATCTGAATCATGTCCCCTCTGATCCTCCTTTGCTCCAGACTATACATAAGGCCTTATTAAGGCCTTATTAAGTCTAGTATCATAATCTAAAACTAAAAGTCCCCTTACTAGTCTAGTTACCCTTCTTTGAACCCTTTCCAATACACAAATATCTTTCCTCAGATAAGGCGACCAAAACTGCATAGCATACTCCAAATATAGTCTTATTAAACTCCTTCATAAAGACAGAAGAACCTTCTTAGATTTGTTTGACATAGATCTATTGATAAAACCAAACATTCTGTTGGCTTTGTTACATGCAATGCTGCACTGTTGACTAAACTTGAAGTCCTGATTTATTAATATACCTAGATCAGTAACATTTTCTGCCAGACTAATGATTGAACCCTGTAAACGATAACTCGTACGCTTATTTCCATGACCTAAGTGTAGCAATTGACATTTCCTCACATTAACTGCCATACCCCACCTATCCGTCCACTTAATAATATAATCTAAATCCTCTTGAAGCTGTTTTACCTGTTCGTCATTTTCTACAATCCCCATAACTTTTACATCATCAGCAAAACAATTCATGCTTCCAGAAATATTCTCATTGATGTCATTCATAAAAATAATAAACAAGAAAGGTCCTAAAACTGAACCCTGAGGAACAAGCTGATTTTTGTTTCAGATGGTGGGCCAAATAATCTGCTGTAGTGGACAGAAAGCACAGCACAACACTACCATACAAATAAAGTAAATTTTCCTTTTTATAGCCATCCGGACATAAATAGCTCTGAAATAGCGTGAAAGAAACTTTTATTGCAATTTTGCTTCTTGCAATATTGAGGAGGGACCCAAAATAACTATAGAACCCCCCCCCCCCCCCCAAGTACGAGAGCCTCCCTCAAAAAAGAAAAAAAATCTGCTTAAAAACTCACCTCTCTCCTGAAAATTTCGATGCCGCAATCTGTGCCATGACCTCCCCTCTCCACGTTTTTTAAATTGTGTAGTCAGTTCAGAAGTAATTATTGAAGACTTCGTAACTTGCTATTTTTAAGTCTCTTGAAACTGAAATTTTAATAAGAGGGCTCTGTAAGTTGTAAGTTTTCATCATCATGCAGAAGATGTTATAAACATTCGAAAAGTCCCGGCCCATAAAAACGTTTCTTTCTGCAAAAGCTCAGTGAGGCGAAAAGTTTAAGCACTATGCAGATATTTGAATAAAAAGAAAAGTATGTAACGGAATGCTTTCAGACTTTTACCGTAGATGGATAATCTGACCATAAATATGTATCTGAAGTTTTGAAAAAAAAAATCGTAATGAATACCGACAATTATAAAAGACATTTTTTTTTTATTTCGCAAAAGTTTATGCACAAAACACACTTTATGCAAATATCTTTTGAAAAATAATAGGTGGGGAAAAGGTGAGACCTTTTTCTTAGACTATAAAGTGCGGAGATTGCTCAATAAATATTCAAAATCCCAAAATCCTTGTAGTTCTTGCCGGAAGAATACTAGGCAATATTAAAGCTGAAAGTGAATCCACTTTGCAAATTTTTCCTTGTTTTAAATCCTTACAAATGTGGTAGCGCATAGGTTTTACTACTTGGAGAGCAATTGAAACATACGTGTCACTCAAAAAAGGCGAGAAATTCCTTATTTCGTGAGGAACAATTAATTGATAAAACTACTTGAACCGAGACTTTGCCTCTTAATCTGATAAAAAATTCAACTAGGATTAAAACTAGCACGTGACAGCATAAGTGGACGATGAGCCGAATCATGGTTTATCAAAAAACAATAATTAGTTCAGAAGCCTTTTCGGAAACAGTGCCACAAATAGGCAAGTTTGTAATGGAGAAAATAGAACATTTAATATCGTGACTAAAAAATGTGTGTTGCTTACTCTTTTGAAAATATATATAAGTGGCGTTCAAATAAAAGGGTACTAAATGATGCTGTGGGTCTAAATGAAGACTTTATTCAAAGTATGCACTATAAGCCTGCTAACCGCGATCCCACTGATTAACTAAACGAAGAATTCCTTGTTCCCAAAACTTCTGTGACCGTGACGAGGCATAGTCCTTTACAGTGTCCTTGAGTTCGTCGTCTGAGGTGAAGCACTTGCCTATCAAATAACCAAACACGTGGAAATTATAGGGTGACATGTCCGGGCTGTAGGGCGAGTGGTCAAGCACCCGCTTGAGCTTCGCCAGTGCCGGCTGGGTGGCTTTGGAAACGTGTGAACGCGTGTCATCATGGAGCAGAACCACTCTTCGTGAGCGTCCCTGGACTTTTGTTCTTGATGAACCAGCGTAGGCTTTGGAGTGTCTCACAGTACCCATCAGAGTTAATGTTTCACTTGTGCTCAAGGAATTTAGCAAGTACCCGACCTCTTTTGTCAAAAACGATGGTCAATTGGACGGTGCTCTTTGTAAGAGCCTCAGGGTCTCTCCTGTGCATGCGAACGTCCGCGCATGCTCGATCCAAGCTGGATACTCCAATCGCTTCCCTAAATGTATCGATACGTTCTCCCATAGTGGCATACGCAAATATGTTAAATGTTACGTTGTTGTGCCGTTTGGTACCTTTTTATTAGAACACCCGTAATAGAATTTGGATGGCCTAGATAAGTGTAGAATATATTACCGCTAATAGCGTTTATAACTTACATCCACCATGATAACTAAATAACAATTTCCGTCTGTTGAGATCAGAAGGCACTTATTTAAAAACAAATCTTTTATTGAGGATGTTATAATGTACAACATGAATTTTATAGCTACGAGATTTGTAGCTAACAAAAATAACGGCATAACGTTCTAAAAAAAACACCCAGTTTCCTTACCTTATAAGTACAGAACGTTTGCATAATTCAAATTTTTACAGTTCACGGTTTGCAGTGATACTTTTCACTTTAAATATATAAGAATGAATATGCAAATGTGCTTTCAAATGTACGTACGAAAAACAATCAAATTAAATAATTCTAACAATAAGTTATCCTTATATTAGCGTGACTTGAGGAAAGATCCAAAGAGTATATGCTGCAGACAACAAGATGTTAGATTGCTTATGACAGATGGAGCTTTTAAATTACTAAAGAGCACCGCTCTTTGCTCCCTGGATAACACACGAATTTTTTCAAATGTCAACTAATTCAGGTTGAGCATTTGATGTCGTTTTGTGAATTTATAGGTGTTCCCGATTGGATCTTTCAGCAAGGTAAGAAATCATGGGCAGATTCGCTCCCAAAGCCCTGCGTAATCTCGTGTTGTGAATTGAAACTCACATATTATATCTCGTCAGGGGCAATGTAGACACCGCAGACTATTATAAGGCTTTTGCGCTTTGTGAAACGTAAATATATTTTTTTTTTCAGTGCATAAAATTTTGCGAAAGCACAAACTTGGATAGTTAAATAATTTATCAATTCCTCTTAATTGAATTATCTTCGAGTTTGACATGTGAACTAGTAACGTAGTAATTTTGTTACAATAAAAATTTCAGAGCATTCTTGTGTTTTTGTTTCATTTTATGAAAACATTTGTCTTGTGTTCAAACTTCTGCGCCGCACTGTGGCGTTTAAACCTTATGATTTTCTTGCGCGAACAAAATGCATGTCGAGTCTTTTTCAAGCAAATATTTATGATGTTTTCAGTATATTAACCTGCTATTTAATCTTTTTGCCTCGCAGTTGCTTCAAAATCTAAAAATCCCTTTACAGAAATTATCACAAGGGGAAAAAAAGCCCGATTTTTTTGGGAAAATACTAGAGATGAAAACAGTCGAAAAAAAACGGAAAATTTCGGAAAAAACTGTTTTTTACGAAGAGATTTATTTCCACTCCAGAAAAATTAAAAAAATTATTTTTTTATATTTTTCAGGGAGTTTTAATTGAAATTTTCAGCAAAGAGTGATTAGAAATTTCTCATACTTCAATAAAATGCAATTTCTTCCCCTCACCCCCTCGTTGTATGTAAAAATACTGTCTAACTTTGGTAATGCAAGTTGTTGTATGGTAATATAATTTGCATATTAATCAAAAAACATTTAATACTTTTTGGAAAAAAAATAAACCAATATCCTTTGTGAAGAATTTATTTCCTTTTTCATAAAACAAGCATCATTTTAATCACAGAACTATGTTTCTGCTGACTGCGCGAACCAAATGCGCAGGGTGCCGTAAAAAACCCGGACAAGCAATTTCCCATGTAACTTTATTAAAAATAAATAAATTAACAATACGCAAAAAATAATAATGTGAGAAGACCTTTAGCAGTCAATAAACTAATTGGTTTCAAACTAGCCGCCTTTTGAAGTAATACAGAAGTGCAACTGCTTATTGAAATTTTCATTCAAGGGCTGCAAGCCCTTTAATAAAACAAAAAGGTTTTCTTTTTTTAATTAAATTTACCTTTATGTGTATTTCTGTAAAGCAGAGAGAAAAGATGTGTGGATTGTGCATATATTTTTTAATGCTTAACCCTTTATATGTTCCAAGAAATACAGAGCTATTAAGAGACCCTATTTTTATACATTAAAAAATCAATTTTTCCATTTTTTTCCTGAAAAAAAAAACCCGAAAAAAATATCATTTTTTTTCCACCACTTCAAAATTTCCGGAAATTTTACATCTCTAGAAAATACGCAAAATCCTGTTGGCATCCCATCCAGCACTAGTAAAACCTTTTACTTTAATCCAGTTCTTATGTTTATCATCCAGTCTGTTACGGCTCTTTCCGGTAAAGCTCCTGCTAATGCTGCAGTTTCTTAGATTCAATAAAGGATTGAAACTTTTAGATGCAGCCTTTCTCCACGCGTTGGATTTGTAGACTTCATGATTTAAACATTGAAAAGTACGATTCGATTATGTATCCAAAGAGTAGTATCTTTCTTATTTCTCATTCTAATTTCTACAATGCCGAAATGTAGGAAATTGTTAACATTTCAATTTTTGTCCTCTGTTTGACCTTTATATTTTTCTTCAATTGCATGTACTAAACAGACGTTTAACTAAGAACATTCAAGAGTAACAGGAATTCAAGTTAAAGATTCAAAGTTAGGTAAAAGCAGAGAATACAAACTTTGAATGCTATGTCTACAGTTTATGAAAACTAAACATATGTTTTCAAAAGTTAAGCTTTAACTAGTGAAGAGAGGTGTCTTACACCCCGGAATATTAGGACTTGCATTCAAGCGTTTTACAGTAAAAAAATTAGATAACATATGGCTTAATTACAATAGCTAAAAAATAGAAGTAACACTCACACATACTTTGTGAAAAATTTTGCTACATTGCATCTACTAACATTGAGTTTAAAAAATAAATGTAAAAGCTAAAAACGAACAACTACACAATCATGAGTTAAAAAAACATAAGTGACCGTTAAAAAAAATGTGAAAAGATACGCTGATAATCTGACCGCCGATAATCGGGAGTTTACTGTACTTATTAAAACACTAGCAATACCCGCACGGCGATGCCCGTGCTGACAATTTAAAGGAAATCCGTTGAATAAACCCCCCCCCCTCCCTTCTAAAGTGAAATGATCATTTTTCTTCACTTAAAAGGCGTACACACCTCTTCAAAAACCTATTAAAGTATGTTTGGAATTTAAAACTATACGTCAAAACATTTCGCTGCAGTTGGATCACGTGGCCCGCACGGTGATGACCATCGCCGTGACCATTATGACCGTAATGACCACCGTGACCGTAATGACCATCGTTAAATGAAGATTCCTAAAACTACGGCTATGCTTGAAAGTCGTACCGTGTTCCGCATTAAATGAAATTGTAAAAAAAAATATATATACAGCGTATTTTTGAAAACTTTTTTTTCTGAAGCATGTGAAACGTTTTTACTATTAAATAGTTAAATTTTAGAAAAGAGGCCTTTATACGTTACAAAATAAAGGGGGTTTTTTAAAAAAAATTCATAAAAAATACAAAAATTGCTCTATCTGCAAAAACTTTTTTTTTCATCATACTTAAAATTAAATTTGCTACATTGTAGTACAAAAAATACTTTTCTAGCGCAATTGGCAGGGCCGTCGAGAAGGGGGGGGGGCAAGCCTATGGGGCATTGCATAGGGACCCGTGAGAGATTGAGGGGCCCTCGAAAGCGGGCCTATAAAAAAAATAAATAAATCCCTCCACCCTCTTTTTTTTTCAAATCTATTTTTGAAGGAACTCTTTTTCTTAGAGTTAAGATTACGAGTTCTCAATAAATGAATTCAGTGAAAGTGATTAAGTTCGAAGTGAGAAATTCTGTTTGTCCTTATTTTCATAGCCTCCTATCGTAGCCACAAACCAAAAAGAAATTAGATTTTTATTTTTTTGGCGTGAATTCCAAGTCTAAAAAAAATTTGCTTCTTTTTGAAACCTGAGTAAGGTAAATGGACAAGGGTCAAAATAAATAAATAAATAAATAAATAAATAAATAAGCGCTTGTATTTTCAGGGTTCGGAACTCAAAACATAAGCAAATAGAGCAGTTCCGAGAAAATATTCTAAAATGTGCATTAATTTGAGTTTTAAGTTCAGTGATACAAACTCAAACTAATTCTACTGTTGTTTCTAGTTTAAAAACGGTGACCCAATGGGGAACAATTTGAAAGAAGCATTCCTTATCAAAGTGTATAGGACGTCCTTACATGTCTAAAAGGGGCACTGTTATGTCACTGTATAAATTAGTATCAGTGCTAAACAAGCTATGCAATAGTTTTGGTCATCGCTTCTTTGGGGGCACCCAACTCTCGAAAAATTGCATGATTCGATCCTAAAAAGAAAAAGTTGAACTTTAAAAAATAGATTTCATTTTGAATTTCTTGAAAATTTTGGAAATTTTAAAATTCTTCAAATGCGAGGAGGATGGGGAGGGGGATACAAAAGTGGGCCGAATTAAGCTCCTTGCTAGATTCTGCATCAAAAATGTATAAAACGTGGTCATTTCGCTTCTGTAACATATTGCTTGCTTGAGATGTATTTTTGTGACTCGCATGTTCACATTTTGCTATTTATTTAAACACGAATTCCGTATTTTGGAAGTTCTTTCGTTATTACTGTCTCTTCGTTTTCTGCACTACTTGTTATTAAAAAATACAAGTATTGCAGAACAATAACTGTTTCTTACTAAGTTAGAACAGTTTATGTAGAACTATACATCATGTATTAACATATCACAGGTTGGAAATTACAAATGAAGTGCTTTGAATATTTTGAATTGTTCTAGAGACCTTCAAAATAAGTTAAACAGCTTCTGACGCAGCTTGAAAAGTGCTTCAAATTTATTTCTTATCAAGTGCATTTTATGTATTTTTTAATCTTGGTCAATTTTCAGTTAATTCAGTGTTGTGTTTGTCAGTGTGTTGATGGGATGATCAAAAACTAACTAACCCGAAAGGGAATGTGAGCAAGTGACAATGCGTCATCGTTTCTCCTCCCTCGCTCTTCCTCTCTGTCGACGAATATCAATGATTTGTCGAACCATGAGCAATTTTTATTGTGTATTGTCTTACTTCGCAAAAGAGTATAAGTTAATTTTTTATTTTTTGGTTTTCTTTTTTTCCCTTGATGTTTTGATACTTCAAATTACCCTGTATAAGGCATCAAAATGCAGAATTTTTTAATGTATTTTCAAAATTTTTCCCGGGGGAGATATCCCCGGACCCCCTAAAATTGGAATTATTCTACTTTCAACTCAGAGGAGGTTCCTTCATCACTCTCCTGATACTCCTCCTTCTTCAAAAGTTAAAAAAAAAAAGACTGTGGAAAAATCATATTTTTAAACACGTTAGCGGACACGGATGTACGAAAAGACACACAGTGAGTGGAAAAGAAGGGACCTAAAGAATGGCCTGTTTTGCTGCTGACATGAAGTTGTCCGCCCCCATACCTTAAATATGTTAAGGTCCTGTTAAGTCTAAATCTGACCCGGCATATATGAGACTCTTTTAAAAAATATTACAGTTTCGATTAGGAAGAATCATGAAGAAGAGAAGATTTCAATTGAGAAAAAACTTTCAGAGTAAAAAAAAAAAAAACCTTTTTTGTTAGATCCACTGACAATATTTAGGATATTTATGTGAAAACGGAACCTAGAAAGAGGCGGTTAAAGGTTAAAGTAAAACATTAGGGACTCAGAAGAAAATCCATAGGGGCCCATAAATCCTGTCGACGGCCCTGGCAATTGGTTCGGGGTTTGTGGGACAAAAAGTGCTAAAAACTGCTAAAACATCATATAAAACATTGAATAACTTTTTTCTACTTAAAATACCATTGCAAATTATAGCCTATAGCCATCCTTAATAAATGGACTATTCAACACAAAAAGAATTTTTCAATTCGAACCAGCAGTTCTTAAGATTAGCGCGTTCAAACAAACAAACAAACTCTTCAGCTTTATACTATTACTATAGATATATCCATTTGTATTACACAGATAAAAATGTGTCCGCAGATTTTGCGAAAAATGTAATTCTTCCTAAAAATAATAGAAATGCAGCTTACTATGTCGGATTATACAATTTGTAAAATAAGTAACCACTGGCATCTTATTACTCTTTACGTAATGTTATTCAAAAAAATTGTCGCTCAAAAATTTGTACTTTTTAGAGCATATCAAATGCAGGCAGTTAGAAAATGAAATTCCTCAGACAATTTGTAAAATAATTAACAACTGGCATCTTATTACTATTTACGTAATGTTATTCAAAATAAATTGTTGTGCAATAATATACTTTTAGAAGCATATCAACTGTCGGCAATTAAAAAATGAAATTCCACAGCCAATCTCTTCCATTTCTTTTAGCGTAAGCTAAAAACTTTTATTTTTCTTTAAACGAGAGCATGTCACGCACTCTCAAAATGTTCTTTGCATTTATTTTTAAAAACTCATTTTTCATTTTTTTTTTTAGACAAACAATAGTTTTTAAGTTCTTTGCGGAAACAACACGAAACTTTTCTGACAGAAAGCAAAAGAATAATGTAGTTTCAATTCCTTAACCTTTTTGATATTTTTTTTCTTATTTAAAATATGATTTACGTCAAGAAATATATTTTTAAAACGGTATGACAGGCAGTATTTTTTGAAAACAGTTCTTTTTTTTTTTTTTTTGTAGTTCACTTCGTTTTTTTTTTTTTTTTTTTAAATTTAGTTTCTATTTTTCTTCGTGAATAATTTTTACTTTTCGTCTCAACTTTATTTTTTAGGATAAATGGTTATCACAGTTTTTGAAAGATGTGTGTTAACGTTTTTCAAAAATGGAACCTTAGATATTACAGAAAATATTAAATCATCTTTTTAAGTATATTGAAACAAAATAGACTAAAGCACATATACAAGGTTTTGGTTGAACGTCACGTAAAAATGCTCAAAAATTCTACAGTTCGAACATTTGATTCTTTGAAATATATATATACCCTATTTTCTACAGCTTCTAATTATTTTTAGCTAAAGAAAGTAAATTTTCATTTATTAAAATGTGCATACTTTTAAACTGGTAATGAGTTTAATGAACAGCAGCTTATTAAAGAAGAGAACAATGTTCAATTTCTTTTCATTTCTCTTCTTTTTACTTAAAAATAGATTTTTAGCTAAAATTGAATAAAGTAGGCTCCGCTTAATGTAACCACGATTAATGTTATCATTTGCTGAATTTTATCAGAATCACGAAGTCCGGGAACACTTGTATGCCTGTAAAGTAAGAAAAACAACGTTAAAAAAAGCCCAAATTTGCCAATTACAGCAGACACGTGTTTCGGCGTTACAGGGAACGCCTTTTTCAGTGCAAAAAGTAATGAGCTTATGGATGAAAAGACATCCGACAAAAGCCAAGAGCAGATAAGCATGCAGCTTAAATGATAAAAATAGCGGATTAGCCAAACGCTAATGAGAAAATTATAAACCGATCAGGAACCAATAGGAATGCAAGCAAAGGCCAAGAGCTTTCTCTTAGGTACGGAACCCAGAAAGAAAGAATTCAATTCGACAAAGATTAAGCCGAAGCTTAAACAAAAAGAAAATGTCGTAGTGTTTGGCTAATCCGCTAATTTATCTTTTAAGCTGCATGCTTATCTGCTCTTGGCTTTTGTCGGATGTCTTTTCATCCATAAGCTCATTACTTTTTGCATTGAAAAAGGCGTTCCCTGTAACGCGAAACACGTGTCTGCTGTAATTGGCAAATTTGTGCTTTTTTTAACGTTGTTTTTCTTACTTTACTGTTCAGCACAAAGGTATTTATTTATCTTACTTGTATGCCTGGTATGTATGTTCATGTGTTTGAAAAAGTCGGATACCTACTGTGATCAGTATCTTCGTTTATTGTTATCACTTTTCATAAACTTTCATTTTTTCCTCATTTTTGTTCCTGAATCAACAAAAATACAAAAGCAAACCCTGACAAGTAGCTTCCGGGGAAAAACAAGTTCCTTTCTTATCAGTAAAGCGGAAGAATTTATCTCCCCGCTCAGTTTTACACTAAAAACTCACTCTAAACGGTGAAACATTTTAGCCATGGAGAAAAACGCAGTGATTTTACTGTCAAGGAAAAAATTGACATTTTAAAACGCTTCGACAGTTTAACCTTGATGAGTTAAAGAAATTAGGCAGAACATGTAAACATTTTTCAGCCATTACTTCGTCAGCTAAAGAAACCGTGACGAGATTGAAACAAAACGAAGGTAAAGGAAAATTTAAACAGCAAACGAATCCGTGCTGGAAAAGATGGTGAAGTTGGATCTGCTTTTAAGCTGAAGTTTACGAATGCCAGGGAGAAGGATGCGCGAGTAAACGGTCCGCTAATGTGACAAAAAGCAGATCTTGAGTAAATTACCGCCCTATAGCCAGGGCTAAGACAGAAATACATAAAATACATTCTTTTAAAATGAGCAAAAAAAGACTTGGTAGCATCGGACGAGTGGTTTAATCGAAGAAAAAACGAGCTGATGTGTACATCACATGACTTCCTTTTACGCCAATTTAATGATAATAGCGCCTTGGAGTAAGCAAGGACACACTAAATATTTTCACCCCTAGTTTCTTGCGAACCGAAGCAAAAAAACGTTTTACACACATTTAGTTTCCCATTATTGGCAATTTTAATGTGATTCAGTGGTTAACTCTTTAAATATCACCAACATTGGCCAAATTAAAACCAGATCTTAAAATTAAAAAAAAAAATCACCAAGTTGGTGACAAAACTTGGCGGCTAAATGCTTGGCGATATTATAGCCAAGTGTTTGACAACTTATAACACCACTTGAGCTTATAACACCATTGAAATTAACAATGATTTCCTCCGAAAAGGGTGAAAAAGACCCCCTTAGGAACATCCGATTGCAACCAAAAAGAAAGGTGCACAACTAGACCCCACTAGGAGTCTACGTACCAAATTTCAACTTTCTAGGACATACCGTTTTTGAGTTATGCGAGATACATACGCACATCCGTACATACACACATACGCACATAGGGACGTGACGAGAAAACTCGTAATTAACTCGGGGATCGTCAAAATGGATATTTCGGGTGTCTGTACGTTCCTAGGCATAGATCCACGTGTGGTCGGGTAGAAAAAAACTGCACATTCACTCGGAGGTGCGCACAATGGAAATTAAGGCCGATTTTTGAGTGAAATTTTAATCGCAAATACAATACTTCCTTTTTTGTAAAAGGAAGTAAAAAGCTATTTCATTATACTAATTTCGTTATGAATAATTTAAAACTGCATTTAGTTGAGTCATTGTATTTTTAATTTGCAGTAATAAAAATAAATGCTTCTTAATTGAAAAAAAATCACTGTTTTGTGTATCCTGAATTCTCTTCGGTAATTGTAATCAATCGGTTATTGTTATCGAACTATATGTGCGATGAATGATCACTTTAAGCGTCGCCTACTAAATACATCTCAAAGAATCGAATTTCGAAATGAGGCAGTTTTTCAAAATGACCTTTATCCTCGAGTAATTTCCAAAGCATTTTTAGGCAGGATATCTCTATCACAGCATGGTAAAACTTAAAAGGATTGCTAAAATTTTACTTGAGGCTAACCAACATTTTAGCTCACCCTCTTTATTTACATGTAAATCGGAATCATGTATTGTAATCAAATAATATTGAAAAAATTCACATAAAACCAGAATATAATCATGCAGTCGTTTTTTTCCATACTAATAGCATTGAAGTTACAGTATTTTAAACTAGAAAAAAATCTGAACACTTTTTCAGAATTAAAAACAAAACTGAACTGATTTTCTCCTTGTAAAACTGAATTTATTACTCAGAAATTCACTATATTCACTGACTATATTAGGAATGAGTTTAAGGTGTGGGTTTGAGAGAAATTGCTGTGATGTAATAAGATTATTGATAAAGCAGCAAATTAAGTTAATCTTGAAGAAAATTCTTTTGAGTTCATGATTCGGTTCCAATACTTACATTTCTCTTTGTCCTTTTTTTATATATATAACTAGCTTAATACCCGGCGTTGCCCGGGTGCTTCTCAATGCAACATATCTTTCAGATAATTAAATGGAGGAATTCTATCTAAATGACAGTAAAAACCTGCATTCACACCACTCTAGAGTCAAATTTTCAAGACTGTAAATAGCACAGAAAGTTGAGCATTTGCAGAAAAAATAGCATCAAGTAAAAACGAAAAAGCATGAGGCATGTTATCGGGGTTATGTCAACAATGTTCTTTGGTTCTGTCGTCTCCACTGGCACGTTGTCTGCGGTTGAAACAGATGGGCGGTACATTCATTGCCTTAATGCAGAGACAAATGATTGTCTTGCATATCTTGTGGGACAACCTTTTACGTGGTGCTTCGAATACGAAAACCGTTGTTCTGTGTTTGAAGGTTTTGTATACCTCAAGACATTAAAGCATGTTGTAGTACTCTTCACATACATTTTATTCTGGAAAAAAAAAATCATGGAATGTCTTCCTAGAAAGAGTCGTGAGTAAAATTCAATGGCTTTTATCAGTTATAAATATATGCAAAATATGACACCGTTACAATATTTTCAGATATAAAAGTTAACGTTCCGTTTCACGGATTTTCTGGCGGTGTTTTTACTTTCACGGTTTCACGTGTTAGGTAGACTCATTTTATAAGTTTTTGTAAGTGTTCAGGTATGCAAGCACATTCCGTAGAAAACTGTCACTTAGTATAAATAATTTCACAAAATGTGTCTGTTTGCCTTTTCAGTGTAGATTTAGTAGCATGCCATGTAGTAAAATTGGATAAGTGTAAGTTGCATAAAAAGACGTACGTCAACTACATTTTATTTTCTTATATTTATGTCAAATTTCTATTTTCGTAGGCGAAAATGACAGTTAGACATTAATATTGGTGTCTTGCAACGATTCAAAATTTGTCTTGATTAAAATTTTATTTCCAATTTTTAAAACCTCACACTTTTGCCGTAAATGTTGTACATGATAACTCAATCTGATGCAGGTAGTAAGAGCACTTATTTAAGTTTGCTGCTCTAAAGTATTCCTTTGAGAATATCGAAATTTAATTTACATAGGCACAGTCGTAGTGAGGGGTAGGAATGGTTCCACTGAATAATAGTTGCTATAGATATAGTTATAGTTATTGTTTTAAGTTACATTAAGCATTAAAAATGGAGTACGTGAACACGAACTTATGAAACGAACTATATAAAACCCGTCAATTGAACTGCCTTATAAAGAAATAGGCGTACACATTTTGGTCACTATCTGCGTATTTTTTAAAAAATTATTTGCAGATCATGAAATTAAAAGAAAGAAAAAAACCGTCTTGTTTCTACTTACAACTGTATATTAGACAATTTTTTTTTATGTTTTACAAAAGCCTTTTGCACATTCTGTTCCCCATATCCGCAGTTTCAAAACGAAGGAAATGTATTTCCACGTTTAGAAACGTAATTCAAACACTAAAAAGTTAAATTATTCAAAATTTTTTAATTTGTAAATTTAACTCAAATCTTGCTCCTAAATACAATTCTTAGTCCCCGTTCCAGCAGCAAAATGAAATACATTTTTGAGTGAACCCAACCTTAAGCATGCAACATAAAGCTATCTATATGGGAAATAGGTAATTTTCACATGCATTTAAAGTACTTGATCGCCTGCCCTTCTGACTTATTGATCGTGATACAGAACTTAAGTCTTACTGGAGATCTTAATTTCTTGAAGTTTAAAGAATGATGTATTGCGATTAGTGGTTATACATGAGATACAAATTGTTTCACCTTATCCCTCCACTGTGAACAGAGTTGCTTCTATAACACTGATGCGTATCCATTTTTATCTTACACCATTTTTTCAATGACGGTTGAATTACTTAGTGGTAGTTACAAACACTAATATTTTTCGATTGTTTACAATAAAAGTTATCGAACTGAGAGTCTTGGAATTGGAAATGGAGCTTTGCTCAACTAATTTCACGATGAAGACTAAAAAGAAAAAACTTTATAATGTGGTGTAATATTTCATCATGCCCATTTCAGGAGGAATCTCTTAGTGTCAAAAGTTGCATCATACCCGCTAACTGGTTTAAAATTATTGCTAGTCAGCGGAGATGCTCCATCAGGTGTACTATTGCTTCGAGCGTTAAAGTAACATAAAATTTTAAACGATTAAGAAATTTGTTTACATAAAAATAGAGACAGTTTATGCATTTTAAAAGTTTAAATTTAAATTAATATTTCTTTGCATTTTTTCAAACTTTAAACTTTTACCCTTCCAAAACTTTTAATTCCGCCGTATTACATTTCCGTGTGGTTTCGGGTCTAAAGGTGCACAGTCTTTTATTTCACCACACATTAGCAATCCTAGTATGGTAGTTTATGTACATGTAATGAACCCCATGACTATCCCCCTCCCCCTTGAAAGATAAATTCAATCTTTACTACTATGCACAAAAATGATTATTTTGCAATCCATTAGCCCTATTAGTACTTTTACCCCTTTTTCTTTGATAACCTGGAGCGATTTCGGTGAAACTTAGGTGAACCGAATTAGGTAAATCATGGAATAGTATAAATAACATTTACATATTGATTTGTTTAAGGATAATACAATGTTAAATTAAATTTCCCTTGCAAGGATGTCGTTTTAATATGAGTTTAGTATTCTAAAGCTAAAACTGTTGAAGATTGTACTTCGATAATTGAATGCATTTTTAATACCTATCTCATTTTGGTATTTTCTGTGCTGGTTATGCAGAAAATACAGATCAAAATTTCGTTTATTGTTCCGGTATTATTACTTGAAAACTTATTAGCAAAATGCGCAAGCAAATTGATGAAGAACCGACGGTGTTTCAATGCCTCCCTATGTCTTTTCCGGGTGCAATTTAAGAACTACTGAAAAACAGCACTTCTTTTTCGTTCGGATTTCTTTCCAAACATACTTTACGGTTGTTACTAATCGACATTAACGGCCATGGTTGAGGATACTTTTTGTGTTGATTGCATTTAAAATATATCCTGGTGGTTATATGTTGCTAACCATTTTCATTTGCTTTGAACCAAGGTTCACAAATTTAACGATTACAGTTAAACTTTGAAGAAACTTCATCTAGGGCAGTTTTTTACGGGCTTTTCATGTAGACGTAATTCATAACTATACAAAAATTTGATCGTGCAGAAAAGAGCAATTTTATGACTCAAAATATGAAATTAGACCTCTTTGGGTGTTTTTAAAATTCCAAAAACCCGCCTATATGAATTCCTGAGCAACAATTTACCTTTGTGCCAAATTTGGAAGAAATCCGACGAAAACTGTGAATTTGTATAAGGAACATACACACACACCCACACACCCACAAACATACATCCATTTATATATATATATATATATAGATTGTTTCCAAGAGCTTCAAAAAAAAGCCCATATTTTTGCAAAAGAACATTCTTTTATTCCCCGACATATCTTATTCCATGAGTTATTCAATATTTGAATGCTACCGACTCATTTGGAACACCGAATATAGAGCATGTCCGAGAGTGATCTTTGCTGTTCCAAACATTACTTAAATAAAGTACTTAACAAAAATACCTACGGATAAAATTAATTGCAGTTTCGTCTAAAAGCCTTAAAATCTCAAAACTTTTTTTGGATAATCACGAATGGATTATTGCTGTCACTGCTGCACTTACTGCTTGACCGTAGTTGATGTTCCTTTGATTTTATTTTTCTACGCTCATATAATGCTAACTCCTCTGGTCTACAGGCCTCCGCAAGTACGTCCCTCCTCCTGGACAGTGGCGTCTACGTCCCCCGAAATTAGCTTGATCTATATCAAACTCTCATCACTTTACATAACAACCTCTTTTGACAAAAACTGCATACAGCACATAACATCCAGCATCGAGCTTCTGGCATTCATTTGAATTTTGAATTTATGTTTTTCGCAATTACGATTGTGATAGGAGTCACCTTTAGAAACAAGAAACCTATGGAATAGGGTCTTATTGCAGTTTGTGGTTGCTAAAAACATCATTTGAATTTCAGACGTCAAAATTCGAATAAATGCCAGGAGCTGGATGCTGGATATATGGGTCATTCTCCAAAAAGTGTAACTTTTAAACGAAAATCTTTTTCAATTTCGAAACTTTTTTTTTTTTTTCATTCTTACATGAAAGTGTTAACTACTAGTAGTAACCATAAACATTGGCCGAGCTAAAATTCCAATTATTTTACTCATAAATAATAAAAAATAATAATAAATGTCTCGCTTACGGAAATTTAAAAAAAAAAGAAAAAAAAACTTTTAGTGTTTGAAAATCGAGGCCAATTTACTATCAAAATAGTAATTTTGTTAATTGTGCAAACAATGAGCTATTTTAATGATTAGTGTGAATCTAATATTAAGCTCTTTCAATTAAAGTACGTTATAATTTTTAGTTATCCTTTTAGTTCAAATGCGTGTTAAAAAATAGTATAATATTAATGTATTTCCGAATTAGTAAATTTGAGAATATAGGCCTACAGGCAATTTATAATTTTGGTAGAATGCCTAAAATTGATGCATTTCTCCTCCATCATTTATTTTCACCTCAACCACTATGACATTGATAAGGTCTGTCATGGAGGTGAAATTCACGGAGAGGAGGAATTTTCCATTAATATAGGCCTAATGGATACATTTTTCAGGGAAATACTTTTTTTTTACTACAATCTGCACATGTAAACATATGAAAGCACGTTCACTTCTTTTTTTACATTTACATCACTGAAATTCAAGTTCAAGGAGGTGAGAATTCCCAATAACCACACTTCGGTTTTTAGTATAAAATCTATCTTTTTGTTTTTCAACAAAACTCTTACATCTTTTTATGGCTCAAAATCAACTAGGGGGCTCTCTATTATCATTAGAAACAAATTGTGATGAAATTACTGCCACATGTTAGGGAAAAATGGCATTTTGTGCTTGGGTAACGGAGGTGAGATTTTATTATGTAACGTAACTCCTTTTCCTCCCTCAAATGAACAAAAACATAATATTAAAAATTTAATATTTAAGACACTTGTGAAAGAAATAATAAATAAATAAAATAAATACATACTTTTAATTAAACAAGTTATTAAGTAATAACATAAACAGTCACACCAGATGTGTGACATGCCACGGAATTGAGAATTCACATTCTGTGAACCAAAATATATTTAAAAAAAAATTACTATTAAAAAAATGTTGGCAGGTTTAAATAGATACATTTTTGATGAAATTAAAAAAACATTGTTAAATGAATTATTCATTTAACAATGTTTTCTTACATTAATTTACATCCCTGAAATTCAAGTACATGGAAGGAGAGTTACTCGATCACTGGCTATTAAATATATGAGGATATCAAAAGAATGGAAGTATAATTGTTTTCGACACTTTTGAATTTTCTCAAGAAAACAAAAACTATGAGGGAAACAAATTTTCCTAGTTCCTTTTGCAAAATTTATTTTAATTACGGGTATACCTTATAGAATTACTTGACCTATTGGTGTTTGTTTAGGTAAAAATTGAAATGCACAACAAATGTTCTGTAACAAACTATTAGATATTGTTTCACTCATGTGTACAAGGAATACTCGTGAAATGCGCGTTTGTGGAATTGTACAGTGTTCACGTAGTACTTATACCAATTAGCTGAGCACGTGATATTCCAAGCACACAGGCGATCACTTTCATCACCCCATAAGCTGCAAACATCAATTTGTGTTCAGATTCATTCCAATTTGAATATAGGAACACATTTCTCTTATAACTCGACATTTCCGAGCTTTCTGTACTTTCTTTGTATAAACACTTAAACGCAATTTCATTTTCAAACGTTCATAACATCGTTGAAAACCGTATCATTTGCCCCATGACGGTAAAAGCATTTTAAATCTCAAACGTATTTTTTTAATGGGTGGAACTTTGTACCATTATGCTTTATGTTTAGAGGGGTTGGAAAGAAGATAAGTACACTAACCCAGTGAATGAACATTCCAACCAGTGGTTAACTAGACATCTCCAATATTATCCATTATTAACTAGACATTTCCGAGCTGCGTTTTGTATAATCGTTAAAAGCAGTAGCATTTGCCACAAGGCACTAAAAACATTTTAGTTCATATATGCATTATTTTCAATTTGAAGAAATTTGCACGGTTCTGTTTTATGTTTTAGAGGGGTTGAAATGAAGAAAAGTACACCAACCCAGTAAATGAACAACCCCCAACTAGTGATTCCGAGATTATCCATTATTAACTAGACATTTCTGATCTATGTTTTGTATGAACACTTAAGCAAAATTTCATTTTCAAAAGTTCATAAGGTATGGCTGACAGAGTGGTGTAGTGGTTAGGCACTGGTCTCTTACGCCCAAAGGCGCAGGTTCGGTCCTGGCTCTCGTCGGTGGATTTTTAAGATGCAGAAAATCGACAGCGTCCATGTCGTGTAATTATTCGGCATGTAAAAGATCCCTCGAGTCCTCGTTTGGCATGGAGTATCTCTTGGCAAAATTTAATTCCTAGTGCTGGTTTGCATCAAATAGAGCCCAGTTGCCTCCATCTAGTGGAGAAACTGGGCGTCGAAATCAGAGGTGGCTCCAAGTGAGGGGCAGGGGGGGGTAATTGCCCTCCTGTCGAAAGGTCTTCCCCCCCCCCCCCCGTCGGGGAAAGTTTAGTATTTCGTCGGGGAATCTGTTTGCTTTGCGTTTATCGTAAATGATAAAAATTTTCTCGGATGTAAACTCGAAAAAAAATTAGTAGAAAAAGTAGAAGTATCTTATCTTTATTAAAAAAAAAAAAAAAGGAAACAAAAAAACAATCCCCTTCGAGGCCACCCACCTTGCCATCCGCAATTTAGCCCGAATACAAAGGAGAGTAGGGGTTGGACTAGGGACTCTAGGTTGAACTAGAGTCCCTATATGAAAACGTAGTTTTCAGAGTTACGACAACAGCTACGCTCGGAAAGCGCAACCGGTCCCATGGGGGAAATAGGGTTGCCGCCGAGCTGCAAGATTGGCTCCTTGCTCTCTTTCGAGTTTCCTTTAAAAAAATAGTCACAAGCGGGAGCGGGAA
Source organism: Uloborus diversus (assembly GCF_026930045.1). Lineage (NCBI taxonomy): Eukaryota > Metazoa > Arthropoda > Arachnida > Araneae > Uloboridae > Uloborus > Uloborus diversus. The sequence goes on along the minus strand of NC_072740.1, from coordinate 33,515,198 downwards.
GAGAGGCTGAAACGGGTTCTGAATGATGTAAGCACGCGAATTCGAAAATGCATGCCGTCAATTAATGAAACGTTCGATTTTCATTCAAACATTAAAAAAAAGAAAAAATGGCCCTGTGTTAGCAGAATTAAAAGCAGATTTTTTTTTAACCTTATTCTCTTTAATACGATTAATTTTAAATTAATCAAAAGATTCCGAGACAACGAAAATTATATTAGTTTTAATTGATTCAAAATGAATGAAGGAATAAAAACTGATTAAGAAAATGAAAATAAATAAATTGGTAACAAATAACGAACTTAAAAAATTGCTTGTTTTTGCTACATTAAATTTAGCTTTACAAAGATTTTTGAACTTGGAAATATTTCATATATTGATATCAAAAGCATTACTTATTTATTTTATTTCTATAAAGGGGAAAAAATACAATTTTCTGATTTAAATGGAACAAAGTTTAGCATTATTTCAATGGTTTAGTGGGCACACCTAGTTAAAAGATTAATTTGTATAAAGTTGAAAACTGAAATTATATTAATTAACTAGATGCAGATCGAAATATTCAGAAAGAAATTCGGAAGCTAAAGGGGGGGGGGGACATGTATTTTAATACATTATATTTTTCAACATTCGTATATGCATAAGAAACAGATGTCTCCATTGTTTTATATTTATTTCTCGAAAGTACACTATCTATTACTTAAAAGTTTCAACAACATTTCTGTACCAAAAAAATACTGGAATGAAAGGTAGTAAGGTAGTAGACATTTTTTTTAATGAAACAAAATTAAAACAATTCAGAGCACCAAAAAAGGACTTGTACTTATTTTGAATTTTTATGTGCTTGATGTACAAAATATGTTTATTATTACAAAATGTTTAAAAATTCTTACTTCAAAGTGTTGTTTCCCTTAACAAAACATTAGTTTAATTAAAAACTTGAGTCACTAATGGACTAATCCTCAAAAAGTGCAACTTGGCTGTCACATGCCTTTTACAGTTAAAACTAAGGAATAATTTATTATTTTTTAATTTCAGCAAAAATATATCCATTTAAATCTGTCTTTTTTTTTTGTAATAACTTTTGTTATTATTTTTTTTTTGTAGGGGGGGGGGGTTCGCAGCATGTGAATTCTCACCTCCATGTATTAGAATTTAATTGATTCAAAATAAATATAATAAATGAAGAGATAAAAAAAGGTAAGAAAAAAAAATAAATAAATGAACGACAGATAATGCACATTAGAAATTGCTTTTTTTTTTTTTTTTTGGAAAGGCAAGCGTTATAAAGAGTTTTAACTCTAAAAATATTTCCTGTAACCATCTAAAAAGCAATATTACTAATAAAAATGGTTTGCTATTAAAAAAATTGCATGTTTACGTTTACCCTGTACAATTTTCTGATTTAAATGTGATTAAGTTAAACATTAAATTAAAAATTTGAAAGATAAATATGCAAAGGAAAATTTGAAAGTTCAATACTAGAAATAGGTAGATGGTCAAAACGTGGTAACCCCCCCCCCCCCAAAAAAAAGAAAGAATACCAAGAACCTCTAAATATTTTAGTGGTTCAGTAGGCACTCTTGGTTAAAATATTAATTTGAATAAAGTTGAAAATTATTACTTTAATTTGATGTAGATAGAAATATTCAGAAATAAATTGAGGAGTTGAGGGGGTGTAATTTGAAACATTACTTATTTTCAACTCATATGAATAAGAAACAAATGTATCTATTGTTATTTATTTATTTTTCTGTATCACATCATGCATCTATTACTTACATTTTGAACAATATTTTCAAATCAAAACAATATTATAAAGAAAAGAAAGTAGACACTTTCTTAATGAAACAAAGAAAAAAATCATTCCCAGCACCAGTAGAGGACTTGTACTTATTTTTAATGTTCGTGGAAAAGCAATGTTTACATTTAATTTTGACAGAGATTTTAAATACAACTTAGCATGAAGAAAACTTATTCATTCCATACTAACAGTTCAGATCATTACCACATAAAGATTACAACAAAAGTCTCTAATGTTCAATTTATTTTTTGGTGTTGTTACATCTGTACACTTTATTTCAAACACAGAATTTCTAACATTTTTACACACACAAAAAAAAAAAGAGAAAACAAAGACATTTTTCTCAATGAGGCAATTAAAATCAAATTCAGGGTACCAAAACAGAATCTGTAACTTTTAAGGATTTTGGGGCAAACTATTATTGTCAATAACTGCTTAAGTAACAAAATAAGCAAAGATTAATCTTTGTGTTTTCTGAAATGCAACGTAACTTTAAAATATTCACATGTTCAAAATGTGGTTATTATTATCAAATTTTTAAAAATTCTTTACTCCAAAGTATCATTTCTTAAAACTAATAACTATGGACAAAACACGAATTTAATCAAAAATTTCAGTCACTTATAAGCATAAAGAAAATAAATTTTGTTATAGGCTTTACTCCCATCTGCTCAATTACGGAGTTTCGATTAGACAGGGCAAAATATACTGATGCTTGCAATTTATTTTCTTTCATACTATTTGTAAAGTGAATGTTTGTGGAAAAAAAAAAAAACCCTTGATTGAAATAAATTGAATTTTTTGTTCAGATTTTTTCATATAGATTGCAATTCCATTCATTACCCTGTATCATGGATGGATGAACATGACCTATATTCCAACATCCTGAAAAATGCTTCCAGAATTTAGTCAGAAACAGAGAAGGTGCATCGACAGTCGGAAGTGGACTAAGATAACAGTTACTACCTATTCCTTCCAAAATTGGAGTTATTTGCAGTTATTCAAATCCTGCCCTGTAGTTTAAGTGGGGAGAAAAATCTGTTTTTTAGAGGGGGGGGGATTTCTGGATAACTACACAAAGAGAATAAGCATCAATGAACTGTTCATTTAATGCTGAAATAAACAAACCTAAATATATCTTTCATAATTTTATGTATACCTAAATTTTTTAGCCTTTCATTGAATACCGAAAAATTTATTAAAAATCTAAATTGAAAACAATATTTTTTACACGACAAACAAGCATAAACCTTAAAGCATTTGTTTTACAAAACAAATTCAAAACTCTAAATTTAGAGAATCAAAACAGAATTCCAGCTATTTCTCAATTTCTGTTGCAAAATTATTGTTTGTTTTACCTCTTTACATTTCAATATTATTATACAAATGAATGATAATAAATATGATAATAAGCGTGACAAATCAGAAATACAGCACTGTTTGTATGAAGAAGAACAAAATTTCATTTAATTACACTATTTAGCATTTAAACACAGAATTTTTGTTGGTTTGTATGTCATTGTTGAAAGTCCAAAGACCATTTCGGCAAGAAATTTCCTGAAGTCATCAGCATAATAAGAAGCATAACAAACATGAATGGCATATTATGTATGGAAGTTTATTATTTTTTTTAACAACTTCATTAGTTTTGATAAAGCTGTCAAGCTAAGAAAACTTGGAAGATGATTTCTGGACATCCTTGTAAACTAAATATTGGAGATCATTCTATTATACAATTCTTTAAGCGAACAGTAAAATACTATCATGAGTTTTCTAGAACATCTGCATCAGGGCTATAATTCAGTTAGTAGTCGAGCTTTCTTCAAGTTGCAGAATATCTGGAAGAAACTTAAAAAACATTAAGGGCAACAATTTTAAAAGCAGAAGTAAAATTCTTCAAATGTGCTAAATCATCAATACGGCTGAACACAATTGGCAGGAATGTTTTTTTAAATTAGTTCATAAAATTATAAATGGAAAATAAATAAACACACTTTAATTGAAATAGAGCTGTATTTCAACTACTTTGCATTAAGTGTGATGTAAAATTTAAGTTCAATTAACAGGGTGTATTTTAAAAACACTTGAAAAAGTAAAACACATATTACAGGGTAATATTTTACCTAATTCATCAATCTCTTTTGACTAGCATAGATTGCTTTTCATTTAATTATGTACACAAAATTATGTACATATTTGTTACTGTGCATCATCTTTGCTCTTAAGAAGAGAAATCATCAGTTTATGATGACTAAAATAAGTAATGAACGTTCGTGATTCTAAATTTTTTAGGAACCGTGAGAAAACTTGCTTGTTTTTTCTGCACCTCACTCAGGAATATCCACAACAAAATTGTAGGGGGAGGTGGGGCACGTTGGACAGTGGGGCATGTTGTACGGGTTCCAATTATTTGAATAATATTAATATTTTTTATTTTTTGACCAACAAATAGCTACTATGGTCCTACAAATCCTATAATGAAATCACATGGTACAGTTATATTGAACAAATTTTATTCCAGAAAGTGTTATTTCAGCAGTCCCGAGTACTTTTCAGAAAATTATGAATTAATTTTTTTAATGGTTTTAGTCAAGATTGCGGAAAAAAAAATTTGAACTCCTGTCTTAAACTTTTACATGAATGCCACCACCTCATCAAAGTGCTTACTTGTGATAGTGATTGAAAAAATGTGAGTGCATCCTACGAAAGAAATTAATTATAAACTGTTTTTGTTTGTTTTTAATATATAAATTTAAGTGAAGTAAAAATATAGAGAATGCAATATACTGATGCTTGAATTTAAATTCTTTAAAATAAAGCCACATTTTTTAGTAAATTCATTTATCTATACCTGATATTTCAGCTGGCCACATGAATCAGTTTTGAAAGCTGTATGTTGGGCAACACTGTTTTAGAGCATTTGAATTCCCCTTTATTTCAATGTTCTATTTCCTGACAAAAGTATTGATTTTCTAAAGACTTCAACAAATTAAGATAAGCTCTGTTAAATTGAATATTTATTTATTTATATATTTATTTTTATGAGTGGTTGAAATGAACTCGGATGCAATTGAATTACTTTTTGAGTGGATGAGGCAAAATCATAAACATGTAATAAATGAATATAAATAATGAAAGAAAAATTACTTTTAAAGTTGATGCATTATAATAATAATATAAGAAAATAAATAACTCTGATTTAAGGAAGCAGTTACTAAACACTTTATTTTGCATTGGTTGAAAACATCGGATAAATATCAAAATATCCAATATACAGTCGACTCCCGCTACAAAGCAATCCGACTTACGCGAAATGGCTATAACACGATTTTTTCAACAGTAAAGAATTTTTGAGCTAGCGCGAATTCCTCGCCTGCAACATGAAAATTTTCGGAAAGGAACCGCGGTGAGTAAGTTGTTTTTCGTGAACGGACCTTCATCCCTTTAGAATCACTGAGAGCAGAAGTACCCACACTGTACTAGTCTTTTATCGCTTATTAAATAACTACTTCTCATTTTCCATTATATTTTTTTCATTCTAAATGCGAAAGTTAACAAAATATAACGACACCTAGGAGCGCTGCTTTATCTAAAGTTGGTAAAGACAGAAAGAAAAAGAGAAAGTTTCTGACAATTAAAGAAAAGGTAAAGCTTCTTGAAAAGCTGAAGCTGAACCAAAAAATGCTTCGAAGGGTCGCACAACAATTAAGTATGACGGTATGAGTGAATCTTCCATACGTACAATTAAAAGTCAAGAAAAGGAAATCCATAAAAGTTCACCGAGTAATAGTATCCAAGCAAAATGCAAAAATTATGAAAATGGAAGCTATTTTTTATTGTAAATTAAAGAAACCAGGAAGAGGGGTAATGCCATAGATGGAAACTTTATAAAAGAACCAATGAAGCAACTGTATTTAAAAATATATTAGAATAACTGCAGCATAAATCATCATTTTCACTTTTTTAAAGTTACAAATATCATTACTGGATCAACTGTACAGTACAACTATAGGGCATTTGTTCTCCTTACTACATGCCATACGTACAGTACTGGTTTATTTTATGTCTTTCTTTCCCATTGATCATTGTTTTTGTGCATCATAGCAGAATTTTATGTTGAATAAAATGGCTTTTTTTTTAAATACAAATAAAAATTCAGTTCTTTATGTAAGAAACAGTAAGGTATGGTTAAGAAAAGGTTTTTAACTGTTTAAGGTTGTGTTTACACATGTCTAAAATGATTGGTTATGTTTATAAAAGTTTTTACATACCTTTTTCCACAACGCGAAATGTCTTGGAACGCATCCCTCGCATAAGTCGGGACTCGACTGTATATCAAAATATCGGATATTTTCGAACCCTGATCTTAACAGATAATCGGAAAACCTCACGATGACAGCCGACAGCCTTTATTTTAAAATGCAATTCCACACTAGTTAAAATTTAAATTCACATTAATCGAGATAGGATTATTTAAAAATCATTTTCCCACCAAATATTGAAATTTTTACGAACTTGATGTGCGGTAAGAACTACATGTACCTTATTTTTCTGCTGATCTAGAAGAGTAGAATTCTTCTAAAGTTTGATTCCAAGAAACAGGTTGTGTCATAATGACACACGATAGACGTGAAACATTTTAACTATTCATCAAACACTTTTTAACTCAGATTGTGTTTCTTATTCATATTTTTACATAAAATTATATACATGTGTCTACTGATAATGATCATCTTCTTCCTTCTTAAGAAGAGAAATGATCTGTTTACGATAATTAAAGTAAGTAATTACAAATGTACATACTGATTTCTGCCCTGCCTGAACGCAGTACATGCAACCATACAAAATGAGAAAGGAAGCGAGAAGAGTATGATGTCTCACTTTTCTCCAATACCTGAAGGCAAGCAAGTCACTGCTTTCCTTCTAACCGACATTGCTTATCCCCACCACTTTTCGTCACACAAAAAGGTTGGATCATAACTTCAAAGCCCTTGCATAAAAAATTTCACTTAAAAAATCTTTGATTCAGCATTTTATCATAAAAGTATTGATATTTCAACCCGCAAAACTTTAAATGTACCTAATTTGTGACAAACAAGAGCTGTGGCTGGGAGGACTTTTACAATCTCAAAAACCCATGATAACGGTCCTGATCTCATAGGTAATTCAACATTTGTTAAAACTTAATTATGTATCAATCATGGCCATAATTATTTAAAAATCATTTTCTCAATAAAAATAGAAATTTTTACTAACCTGAAGCGGGGTGATAGCATGAACTTTATTCTTCAGGTGATAAAGAAAGAGTAGCATGTAAAGGAAATAACTAGGCAACCTAAAAATTAGTAAACCCTAATTAGAGCATAATAAAAAGTACCAACACACTACTTGAAACGAACTTAGAACATCTCAGTTTTCTGTTTATGATGGAACACACAGTGAGTGACGTGCTTGTTGAATAAAAAAGAGTAAATTACCAAAATAACCAAAACTGAATACAATTCATTAAATTTTTAATAAAATAATACATTTTAAATTGGCTCGCTCAACCTAAAAAATCGATAAAAACTGCCGTGTATCAAGCAAGTGTTCTACTTCATATCCACCTCAAACGCATTGGCAAATTCATGTGGTGACATTAATTTCAAAATCGAATTGACATTTTTTTTTACAATTTTTAACTAATAAATATTTGGCAGAAAATCATAACAAATCGTTTTTCCTTCAATCTAAATGTTATTAAAAGATACTGCCAGCAAGCATTGAAAGTTCTATAATTTGTAAGCATTTTATTTCCTCTGCAGCTCCTCTCAAAAAAGAAAAATTTGACACTGTAAATACTTACGTTGCATAAAGAGAAGATTTAACTTGGAGTTTTATAGCTTGAAGGAATATTAAAAACGATACATAAGTCAATTTTTGTCAATGATCAGGAAAAATAAAAACCCTTACATTAAAACATAAGTTAAAATGGGTTTTAATATCAAGTCACATTTATTTTTTAAAAAAATTTCTGCAACATACAGCATTTATAATACAAATCACAAGTTAAGACATCATCACGTACATCACAAGAGTATGTTTTGTTTACTTCCACTCGTCGCCAAGCACGAAATTGATCGCGCCAAACCGAATACAGAGATCTATCGTTAAAAAAATTTAATTTACACAATTTAAACTTTTGCCTTGCCTTAAAGTGTTGTTTTTCAATAACGTTGTGATTGGAATCATCGATTTAACAGGAAAACTAACTATAAAAGACCCAAATAAAGTGTCAGAAGGGAATTTTAGCACACTGGAACACATGTTCTTGATATAATTACGTGATAGTTAAAGAAATAGGAATGGACTCACTCAAGTAAAGCTACACACGTATAATTTGAACATTGTAGAACAGTAATATGAGCATTAAAATCTTGGACTCACCTTTAATTTTCCAGATTCTGGGGTTTTCCACAGCACTGTCATACGCTCCATGTTAATCCTACGGGAGAAGAAGAAACACTGCCTCAGGCGGTCTTCGACCAATAGGAAAATGATGCCGCGTTGTCGCAACTCTGAAAACTGCGTTTTCATATAGGGACTCTAGGTTGAACTATCTCCCGAAACAGGTTGTGGGGAAGTGAAATTGGTGACGTAACTACGGAAGCACTCGCGGAGCGGTTTAAGACGCTTTCAAAAGGGAAAGGCATTGCTTCGTTCCTATTTCTGGACATAAAAGTATAATTTGGAAAAAAATTAAGCCTTCGTGTCTTAATTTACATTCTTTGATACTAGTGTCTATGTCACACCCATATTTTACGAGAATAATTTTGAATTCGAATAAAATGGAAGAACAAAACTTGATCATGAGTGATTTCAAACTATAATTATGATGGAACTAAACCAAGTTTGAATACAACTTAAAATAATTTTATTAGAAGAAACTGGTAATCTATTTGAGTCATTAAATTCGTAAACTACTACAAAAAATATTTTCCTGATTTGGAAGAGAAAGTACTGTTATTCATTTACTTTAAAGTTTATCTTCAAAAAATTGCAGAGAATCATTATTAATATTAATCATATAATAAATTAATATTCATTACAAGAAATAAAAAACGAATTCATCAATGAATAATCATTGAATTTAATAATATATAGCAACTATATTAGTTCAAAATACTTATATATTTACTTTTATAAAATATATATAACAACATAGAGGGAAAAATACAAATACTCAGAAACTGATTACCACATGGTACTTCATTTATACGTCTTTTATGAAAGAAATTACATATCTTATGAAACATTTTTAAAGCAATTACTGTTATTGCAAGCAGATATTTTCCAAGTATTGTTACTCGTGTATAATGGAAAAATTTTGCAACTATATTGATTCAAAATGAAAATAGCTGTGTACGTAAATGACTACAATAAATGCAGTAAAATATTCTTTTTGCAAAATATTAAAATAACTGTAGAAGAATAAGTACGAAATATCACAAGCTGGTTGGTACATAACGTTTCTTTAATAACCCCAACAAGTATATTATCCTATGAAATATTTTTAAGAACAAACCTTTACTTTAAACTGATATTTCCAAGAACTATTGGCTGTGACTTTTCAAATGGATACCAATGATGAACATTCAAAATATGATCAGCTATGTAATTACTGACGATTATGATTCAAATAAATGAAATAAGCTATAATAAATACATATACTGAAATATTTGCATTTGTAGAATACATGCGCAACTCTAGATAGAAAAATGTGTATTTTCCGAAACTGACACCGCATCAAGTTTCATTGAAGTTGATCATCGAATGATTTTTTGTTTGTTTTTTAACGGTTCATTTAAGATAGACATTTTTCAAGTACTGTTGCTCAAAATTAATTCATGAAATATTTACATTTGCGAAATAAACAAAACAACTATAAATGTGAAAATATTGATTCTTCGAAACTTAAACCACATAATGTTTCAATAATAACTCCAGTATTAAGAGATTTCTTATCCTATGAAACATATTTGAGAACTCATACTATAATTTCAAACAGATATTTCTGATAACAGCGCGCTCGCGAATTATCGAATAAATATCAATGACGACAGTTCAAAACATTTGCATCTGTAGACTATACGAATAAATGTACAACAATAGAGGGAAAAATCCATTTTCTCCGAAATTTACACAACATGACGTTTTATTAATTACCCTACTATTTCGGAAATTTATTTTATGTACTATGAAACAACTTGTCTTCCTTTAAAAAATCATTTAAAATAGACATTATTCAAGTACTACTGCCCGTAATTAAATCATAAAAATTTACATTTGTAAAATATATATTACAAGTATAGTGGGAAAGATTTAGATTCTCCAAACTGAAACCACATAATAACACCACATAAAACTAAGAATTAAAGAATGGAATATGAAGCACTGTAACAATTTTTGGAAAAGAATTTAGATGAATTATTAAAAAAATTCTCCTGTTCCTTTGAAATTTCATGCCCAGGTCACGTCCCCGGGGAGTTCATGCGATAAATAGCGCGAGTCGAAAAATTAAAATTGAAGATGCAAACCAATATTGAGCAATGGAAACAAGCAAGTCAGTGCTTCCAGGATGACGTCAGAGAGGGTCGTTTTTCCCCTCTTTTAGCCAAGACGCGGCAAAAGTGGAATATCAAGGAGATGGTCTTACCCAACGTCGTCCAGATGGGACAAACTAAGGGATAGCTATTAAGAGTGTCCCATTTTATGAAAAAAAACTTCCTTTACCCAATAGATGGCGCAAAATGTTGCGCCCTGGTTGTGACGAAAGCATCATGCTCGTTGTACGTTTTAGCCGCAAACTAGTTTTACAACTGACAGGATTTACGCGACATCCAGAAAAGGGGACAAACCGGAATTTGTGTGGAGGAGATATTGTTCTTCAGAGGAGTCAGTGAGGAATGTCTTTCATTGTTCGAAACACACCCCTCAAGTGCCTTCAGGCATTGACAGCGCGAAGGAATCGGAAAAGCAAACAAAACCGCTGCAGAGAAATGAGATGAGAGCATTTTTGCTTCGATTTGAAGTTTAGATCAGAAATGATTTCGTTATACCAAGGGTTCATCTTTTTAACCGCGGAAACTTCGGTAAATTTATCGCAACATATTTTAGAAATGTCTTCTTTTTGGCTATTAAATCTACTAATAAAAGTTGTCAATCTAATGTAGTTTTTTTTTTTTTTTAATAATAATCTTTAGAAGCTTTGTTTCCCTCATGCTGCATTTATAGAAATTGCTAAATAGTAATAGAAAAGACTGGAAAGTTTGTTAAATCAGACTTGGACAGTTTAAAAGAAAATTGTCTTTGAAAGGTCACATTTTTTTAATCTTTACGAGGAATTTTACCTTTTGTTCATGACAAAGGTCCACAAAAATTACCATGGAATTACAGAGAAAACTTGGTGGTACGAATCTTTTAAAATTTTGAAGAAGAAAACATAGTTTTTTACGGCATTTAACAGGGCCCAGTCGTGCAAAGAGGGGGAGGGACAGCTCCCCCCCCCCCCCCCCCCCCCCGAGATCGATCTTAGTTTTCGCCTAACTTGGAAATAGTCGGGGGGCTACGGGGAAGAAACTGCAAATTGTGATAAAATTATGAAACTCGGCATGCTTGTAGACATTGTATAAACAAAAATTTTACAAAGGGGAGGCATTCCAAAATCCCCCCCCCTGGCGGCCATTTTTGGTCCAGAACCAAAAACGGCGATTCTTTTTAAATTTTCGTTATTATAATTTTTTTAATCATTGGTTGTGTCATTCCATGGATGTTTATTACATTTTTTATTATTTAAAACTCCAAAAAAATCTAATTTCAGAAATAACTTCACAAAAAATGGTTTTTTAAAAATAAAATCAATATTTTTAAATTATGAGTTCTCTGAAGTGAATTTTTCCCCCATAACAGAATTACAGGTTTCTGAATTTGAAGATACATTACATTTGTGTTATATCAAAGTAGGATTCCAGTTATCCAAACTCTAATTGCCCGAACTGTCCAATTATCCGGTCATGATGCCCCTCGTTTTAAATGACTGAGCACGCATAATTGAAACTATTTGAGAAGGGTATAATAGAATAAGGACTTGAAGAAAAAAGAGAGAAAAAAATTAATTTTCAGACAACATAATTCTAATAGAAAGAAATTTAAAGTTAATTTTAAATTTCTGTTCATTATTAGTATCACTATTGTTGCTGTTTTTAATTCTCCGTCACCCAATTGATCATCAGTAAGCTTTTTCTCATTTTATAATTAAAAAAAAAAAACATATATATACATAAACAAATTCAAGTTTTGGAGCACCGTATCAAAGCTGGTGCTTTTAAAATTAAAGTTTATTAGATCATAGATTTCAACTAACTTTAGTATCTTTACTGAAACTTTGAAGGAGTTGATTTTGTGTGTGTGTTATATACAAATATACGTGTACAATATACGAATTTTGCATTAACTTAGCCAATTATTTAAGACATTTTTAAACACCCTTTAAACTGTTCCAGACCATTTCTTAACAATATATTACCGTTTCTTGCATAAACAGCTGAATTTTTACCGTATTTTTAAAAAAACAGCAGTATTCAAACGATGCACAATATCAATTATCAATGGGAGAGAGAGACATGAAAAAAAAAATAAATAAATAACAGTACGGTACATATACAGTATGCAGTAATAATAAAGCACTACACTGTAATAGTACTATACAGTATTGCTGTGCTATCTTCGATCAGTGGCGGATTTACATTCTTTTCAAGGGGGTGGCGGTTGAAAAACGTGAAAGCCATATTCCTCCCCTCAACCCACTATGTAGGGGGGAGGGAATCAATTACCCCCTTTTAGCCTGTATTTTAAATTTTAATCACCCCCTATCGCCCCTCACAAACTTATCGCCCGCCTCAAGAGTTAAATCTCCCTTTTGGGGGATATCACCCCCAGGGTTAGAAACCACTGTTCTAAATCATAGCAAAATGTATCATCATACCAGTATAGTGTAGTCCATGGAAGAAAAAGGTTGGAAGATACATATAGAAATATAAAAATTATTAATGTTCAAAAAAGAGGGGAGGGGCGAGCTTCGGTTTCAAATTAAAAAGTGGGTAATGCTGTCCATCTTCGACTACACTGTCTCAACTTAATTTAAAGCAAATTTGTGGAATGTACTTGATTGAAATTAATAGCGAAAGCTAGTAATTCCTTTAATTCTATATTATTGGTTTTCGAAAATGACAGTTACGGAGGGGGCGGTCGTCTCCACCACCCCCCTGGTAAATCCGCCACTGCCTTCGAACCATTTTTTAGAGTTTCAAGCGTTCAAGAATTCGTTATCTTGTCACAAATTTTCACTTTTTAATTCTATCTTCACAAACATAGCATGAAACAGCGTGCTTTGGTGCAGAATATTTCATCACCTTTCATATTTAGAATTTAAAATATTAAAAGAAAATTGTGGAGTTGTTATTTATACACACTAACAAAGCGATGTTTTGACTAGCGCTGGGTGGGAACTAGAGCATTAGTGATGCTAAAAGGATGAAAGTATATTCACGAAACTAATATTTAGTAGTAAATAGCGAAGCCGTCATTTTGCGCCACGATTCCTTTCTAAAAGTTTTCGTGTTGTGGGTGAGAAATTAGCGTTAGCTCTAACATTCGTTACTCGAGAAAAACTCGCGTTATAGGCATTTGGCGTAAGTTGAATCGCTTTGGAGCGGAAGCCGACTGTATATGAGAGATATAAATGTTCAATTTTGACTGGGGAAAATGTAAATTTATCATACATTTCACGACAGTATATTTTTGAGTATTATAGTTTAAAGTTGATTGTATTCAAAACGTTGATCAGAATAAAACATGCGTCTTGTTTTGCCACAATGACTTGAGCAGAAAACGGACAACCAAGTTAGAAAAGTTACTTATTGGATTTCGTTCAAGCACTTCTCTGCTTCCCAAACGTGATGAAATTTTAACTAAATACTGTTTTTTTTCCTTTTGTTTTAGCAAGATTAGTGAACTCCCCCCCCCCTTCGATGATGAGTAGTCATTTGATTGTCATCATTTTTATTTGGAAGAGAATGGAATATATACTATGACTACGAGCATTCTTCGGAAGGGCTAGAGAGGTGAAAACCAGGAAAATATGTAGCAAAAAGGGAGATCCAATGGGGTATTCCCCCAAAAATATTTTAAAAATCAATAAAACGATCTATCCTTCCTGGATTTCGTTTCAAAGTTTATTTCAGGTCCGTCATTTGGGAAATCAGGGTGAGGAGGGGCCATTGGAACCTCCTGGATTTTAGAAATATTTTTTAAAAAAATAGTCTTTTTGTTCGTATTTTTTGTTTGTTCCTTTAAATATTAGGCAAATGTTTGGATAGGTAGCCTCTCCCCCGGAATTTTTCCGGAATTGAAGTCTCCAAAACGTATTTTAATCAAGTTTTAGTGATTGGGGGGGGGGGGAGAAATAATTGGGGGTAATATGAAGGAAACTTTGGAAATTTAAGTTTCAGAAATAGAATAGTAGATGATCTTAGATGGCAAGGCTAAACGATCGGAGACCCTCACCCGGAATTTTTTTTTAAATTTAAATCCTGAAAAGGAATGTTTGTACGGTCTTTAATTATGCAAAAGGAATAGATGGCACTCCTGTGAAATTTTTCCGAAATTGAAAGCTTAAAAATCCATTTCTTTGCTATTTTTAGGAAATGGGATAGGGTTCTAGGAACTTCTCGAAATATTTCCAAAATTAAGTCCCGAAAACGCAATTACATGACATCTTTCAGGATGAGGGTTGGGGTTAAGAGACTGTCTCACAAAAAAATTCGATATTGAAGTTCCAAAAACGAACTTTCAGACAGTTTTAGATAATGTTATAGGGAGGTTTTTTTCGACTCATTCGCGGCAATTTGTAGGGATGCAAGTCCGTAAACCAAAATGTAATAATGCTGAGGGATCATCAGGCTCTTTAAATTCGCCACTATGCTCAAGTATTGATGCTTCTCTAAAATGATTTTTTTCCTCTACATATTTTAGTTTTTAAACTGTTTAATGATATGTTTTTGAATGTGTTCTCTTATAAGAAATTCTTCGCGACTCCCTTGGAAGTCACAACATGCTGGTTGGGAACCGCTGATCTGGAGCATTAGTAATTAACCAAGCTAGTCAATTAATGGTTAAAATATTTTTTTTCTCAATAAAAGTTGTACTATACACATTCAAATCTTTAGCATAAAAATGTTTGTAATTACTTTGGTATAAAGAAAAAAGCTTTAAAACTACCATTTAACTATGTCATTATCATTACCACAGGTAGATCGTGTTTGTCAATTACTGGCGTTGAAGGCATTTTAGATCAATGCATGTAATCGACCAACCTTCAATAACAAACAGCATAAATGGATAGTTATTAAATGCATTTTTTTTCCTTCACTGAGAATAAGCATTGATCAGCATATCTCAGTAAATGAACCTGTAAAATTAAATTTAACCTAGAAAAAGGCGATTCAACATTTTATCTGATAACAGTTTGCACCAGTAAGAAAAGTGACTTCCTTGAAAACTTCTAGATGTCTCTGTAAGTATATCGTACGTAACCTTCATAATGATCAAATCAAAACCTTTGTTGCAAGTTAGTTCAACTTACTGGCTGATGGTCAATAACTCGCGGATCACACTATAATACTTCCTGTGCAATTTAAATAAACGCTTATCAATATAATGTTTACTTAATCTGTTACTTTTCCAAGTCTAAAACTTTAAAGTATAAAATTGAGATGAAGATTTACTTAATCCATTTGCACAAATTTGACATTTTTATGCTTGTATTTGCAATTTATTCCCAGAATTTTAAGCTTTGTCTTAAAATTTTGATACATTCAAATATAAAAACCATTAAACGTTACATAATATACGAAGTACCTACTTTCTAAAAAAGTTTCGTGTCTACAAGGTAATGAATGATTTGAGTCTATTACGCGTACGCACACAATATGTAAAAATCTTTACTTTTCAAGTTCAATTTTTTTTTTTTTTTTTTGAAAGTTCATATATTATCATACATAATACTTTGCTCTTTGTTATAAAGGGCAAATATATGCACAAAGATGTCACACCTGCGCAAATGGATTGAGCAAGGTTTTTTTATTAAATAAGAACTATTTTCAGATCATCTTTGTCCTTCGTTAACATTAGAAAATATTAATTACTTCTTGAAAAATAGTTAAAATCGTTGTTGAAATAAAATATCACGAAATTTTAATGATCTCTGTTGCGTCAATTTAGAAAGACATTCATTGCGGATTAGGAAAGATTCTGTGGCGAGCACTCGTAGGCCAATCCTCCACTTCTTGTTCACCCACCTGTTTCTAACAACACGGAAAATACACACGGGGATGTCCTCCCTCCCCCCTTTCTCTTTCCTCGACTACAATCACTGCCGCCTCAAGCATAAGCTACAAGCACTGACATCCGATACCACTGGCCATCACTTCAGGCACACGCATGGAAATCCTCACTTTTTCGCAAAAATCTAGTTCATCTGCAAAACTCACTGATGGCGATATTTGTCCGGCGGGATCTCCACGCGATCACGAACAATTGGTTTTAGAGAAAAAAAATCTAGACTGATTTATGAAGAATATGAAGGAATGAAACTTGTTACAGAAAGTTTATGGTCCATATGGAATCATTTATCAGCATAAAAATGAGAAAAAAGCAGAACTATTAATAAAATAGACCTTAATTTCACGTATCCTTACTTATTCGAGTTTTTGACGCCATCTATTGGCACTTTAGGCAACTATAAGATTAGTGGACAGAATCGAGTAAGTTTCAGAACACGTGAGCATTGAAAATTTTTTTAATGATATTTACAAAATATTTCAATTGCAATGCGTCTACATTGTTTCTATGGTTCAGAGAAAAAAATCTCGAATCTCTGTGTTTAGATGATTTTTCATGAATGTGTTCAAGAGAAATATTTCATATTTGACAAAAAGTACTTTTTAATATCATTTTGTGATAAATGTAGGTAACTCAGCAGCAATTTACTTCATGCACGTTGTTTTTTACACATTCATCTGATATAGTAAAAAGTTTCATTGCAATCCGGCGATTAGATTTTTTTTGTCGCTGTTCCCAAAGAGTCAAGTTTAGCATGTTTTTCTACCGGAACAGCCTTAAGCTACGGGGGAAATGGTGTGTTTTCATCCTTGAAATTTCTGTTTGTTGATGAACTGGTTTTGACACCTCTGGGTGTCCATCCCCGCCCCGCTGTCTACAGTAGAGGTTATTACTAAGGCCACGGGTTCTAGTGATTAAACCGCTTCTACACTCGACGACTTGTACGCCCGACCGATTAAGGAATCGATTAGCACTCCACCTCATTAGCCCTTTGATTAATTATAGTCGATAAGCTATACGCGGCTATCTGTGGGAGCCGTCCGCACAGCTTTTCGTAGTCTCCTGCTATTTCATAGTCGCTCAAGAATCGCTTGAGAACAGCAAATCGCAGCAGAAAGAGTTCTGAAAGAACAAGCTACGCAACCCGCACCAAGTACGCGACAGTTATGGCTAGCACAGACATATTATTCGATACAGAAAAATTCGTTTTGGCTGTTAGTGCGAGCACAGTTGTCTGTGATATCTCTCAGCAAGTGATTACTATGATCAGAATAAAAAAAAAAAAAAAATAAAAGCATGGAGCAAATTGTAGCTCAAATAGTGATTGCGCAGTTCTTTGATTTGGATGCTAAGGAATTGTAACATAAGTTATTTGCAAGACTGTTATTATAATTTATTTTAAATTAAATTTTAATGAAAAGACAAGTAATTTTTGTAATTGTTATAAGTTAATAAAAAAACATATGAAAGATCACAGAAAAATTAATTCTTAAATTAACGTAAAAATAATCGTAAAATTAATGCAATATTACTTTATTCCTATTAATACTTATTTGATTTTATCTGATTTATTTATTCATTTCTATAATTACAGATACTCTTTAATTGGCTCAGACAAATAAACGTGGGATTAGCGGTTGAGAACCAAAGACTTCCAAAACACCTCGTTTTAACACATGTTGCCAATCCTTTTATACGGTAGTTTATACACCTATAAAGGCGGTTATGACCAACAGCCCCACCCAGATGGTTATTTCTGATTGCGTTTACTGCCCGCCTATAGATGGATTCGTGTCAATATATTTTTTTTTATTTATTTATTAATGGGGAAGATTCTTCTTCTTCATCAGCACAACAGCCTGGTGCAGGCCAAGGCTTTCTCCGTCTGCTTCCTCCAGGCGGTACGACACGTTGCCAGGTTTCTCCACCTCTTCACTCCCAAAATTTTAAGGTCCTTCTCAACACTATCCAGCCACCTTGTTGCTGGTCTTCCCCTTCTCCTTGTACCCTCAATCCTTGAAAAAGTTAGCTTTTTAACCGGGTCCAGATCTGCACACCTAAATACGTGCCCCAGCCATCTGATTCTATTGGCTTTAATTACTCTTAAGATGGGGAAGATTATTTAAAAATAAAATTCCAGGCTAAATATTTCGTCTTGAATTTATTTAGAATACATTTTAATTAGTTAAAAAATGAATAGTTCATTTAACATTTAAGTTTAGTTTCATTAGTCATAACTTTAGTTTTCTTTTTTAATAATTATTATTATTTGATTCAAGATGATTTACTATGGTTGGGGCAAACCTAACCTAGCACCGTCGTAATACTGTGATTAGCGCACTAAACAGCACAATGCTGCCAGGTTAGGTTTTCCCCAACTATAGACGAAATTGAATTTAGCAGTTATGAGAACGAAGAATTTTTCTTTACTACATATGAACAGCAGATTTGAGAATTTTTTTTTTTTTTTTTTAACTTTGAATGAATCATTCGCACGAATCTTCGCTCGAATCCCCGTTTGGGTAAACCCTTGCGAATATTAATACAGTTCAATTATTGTATACATAAACTGAAATTCTGTGTTCAGGGCCGAACTAAATTGATGTTGCTTATAAACAATTAGATACGATACACACCAGACGTATTTTTATCTCTTTTACAAGCTTAATTCACGTTTTAAAAAACATAAATACGATTCAAACATTTATTCAAGCTTATGTTCACGTTTTTTTTTTTTTTTTTTTTTTTTTTTTTTTTTTTTTTTTTTTTGCATTATAGTGAATGCAATTGGAGTTTCAAAAATATTACATGTGAATGATTTCGTTATTTTATAGTATACAAAATGTCAAGCATTCTAGACATTGAAAACCAAAATATTGCGCTCCTTTTTTCACTTCATCCTTCGAAAGCTATTTTTATTGTGGAAATCACCATCGTTATCCTTTAAAAAATAGGGCAAACTTTGAAGTGTTATTACAAGTATTTGCATTACAAGATTTCAAACATATGTCAAATGCGCCGTATCATATCAGAGCTTCATCGCCTTTGATGTACACTGTAAAAATGATTCAGAAACGTTCCTGGAAAATAATGGGCAGCTGATGTGCCCAGTTTCTGCCAGTAACATATCTTGCAAGGAGAAGGAACGTTTTCCGCTATAATTCAGTAACTAAATTCTCGTGGCAATGACACCCCACCGATAGTGGTGCCACGTGAAAGAGTGGTTGCTATGCCGGGGGGATCGCACTAAGTTTGCAAAAGACATTTGCCTCTGCCACAGCTTCATTGGGGGAAAAAAATAAATAAAAAGTTCATAACGTTGCTAAAAACAGTAGCATTTGGCACATGAAAAAAATTTTAATTCATATACATATCGTCGCTTCAGAGCAACAGTAAGACATCTAATCCCAGAAATGACACTAAGATATCTTACTGCTGCTCTGAGGCGACGATATGTATTATTTTCGATTGGGAGACATTTGTACGGTTTTGCTTTACGTTTTAGAAGGGTTAAAATGAAGAAAATTACACCAACCCCCAGTGAATGAACACCTATAACCAGTGGTTAATTAGACATTTCCAAGATTATGCATTATTAACTAAACATTTCTGAGTTGTGTTCTGTATGAACACTTTAGCGCAATTTAATTTTCAAAAGTTTATAACATCGTTAAAAACAGTAGCATTTGCCGAATGCAGTAAAAACATTTTAGTTCATATATGTATTATTTTCAATTGGGGGAAATTTGTACGGTTTTACTTCATGTTTTAGAGGGGTTGAAATGAAGAAAAGTACACCAACCTAGTAAATGGAACATCCCCAACCAGTGGGCAAACACAGTTTTCCAGGTTGTTTTCTTTTTGGTAATGTGTATGGAAGGAAGTTACTACTGTAGTCAATTCATCTACAAAAAAACATTTAAACTTTTTGTCTTTCTTTTTTTTAATTGCGAGTTGCTCGTTCGCTGGATTGTCTTCATTCACTGGTCAACCTACAGTATTTTTTAAAAGTGAAAACACCACTTGTTATTTCATAGGAGAAAAGCATTTAAATTATACTGCAGTTCGTAAAAGCTGAAAATGTGACAACAAATACCACACCCACGAAATATTAATGGTGTGGATGGCTTAGATAAATACAACTTTTACTCAAAAATAAGAGCTTAGGTGCACAAAACATTCTGCTTTTTACTCCTTGCCAACTACCTATCGTGGCATTGAATAGTTATCTGGAAAACGCAGCTGCTTTCTTCTTTGTCATTCCTAGAATATTGTCATCTCAAGTACTTTCAAACTGTTGGATGAATTTATACGACCTCATAGAAAATTCATCCGACGCATTTTTAGCATACTATTTGTAGCTTAAAGATAATGTATTCCAAAATGACTTCCGCCATGTCAGTCCGAGAATGCTGAGTGTTCCGGTAGTAAGAATACGAATCGACAACTTTTGGATTCAGAAAGCCCCTGGGAAAGAGGTGTAAGGATTAGAAAAGATGATTCCATTGTTATTCCTTTGATAGATTTAAAGAACGTAAAACTCTCAAAATGAAATGAAACTGAAAATAAATTTCTTAATCACACTCAGATAAGAAATAATGATAGATTTTTTAAGTTATTTATTTATTGTATTAAACTCAAATTTTAAGTTGTTCAGTATCCTTGTATGTAAGAAAGTAATAATTGCAACATAAATGATTTTGAGTGACAATTTTAGTTTTTTTTTTCTCATTTTGCAAATAATGAGGCCCCTGTGGTTATTTGGTGGTTAAAATTGGGTTAATTGCGCCATCATTAAAATTGGATCTGATTCGTTAAACCTAATTTTGTGGGTAATTTCAATTATTTTTGCCATTTATTACTTCTCTTCTAGAGTAATTTATCTCGGAATATTAAATATTTAATTCATGATGCCTGTAAATTTAATTGCCAAATTTAAGTGTAGTACCCTTTATCATTGCATGGTGATTTAATCACTACGCAGTAATAAGAAACGCTGTTTTTACGCAATAATAAGAAACGCTGTTTTTACGCAATAATATGAAACGCTGTTTTTGAAAGTAAAGCTGTCATTTCCAAATGGTCCTGAAAATGTAAGAATGAAGGTTTTCACGGTCGGTGTCAATAATGTTGTAAGATTCCGGGCTGTTGTGCCGTGGTCTGAGTGTTGTTACTCCAAACGGTCCTGAAAAGTTTGACAGGTGTTTTTTCTCTGAACTTTCTGGTTAGTGGGGTGCTTTCTTATTTCGTCTGTGGTTAGGGTGCCATTATATTCTTACGAAGTTCAGTCTCGAAGTCAATTTCCAAGTAGCGCTCTAACTGTATGACGATAATGAAAACCGTTCCCGTCAACTGAATATTCTCCTGTAGAATAAATCTTTTTGCTCATCAAGCAACCACCTCAATTAGAAAAGCTTCCCGCCAAACAAGATAAACAATTTAAAGGAACTATCCATATTTCTGAAGAGTTGAAGGTGATGAGAGGAGGTTCTAACGGAAGTAGGTGTGAAAAAAGAGGAGAATAGGGAGGATGATAGTTTGGCAGCTACTTGGCGGGCAAACTAGATGTCATGACTTTTTAAGGCTGTGGGTTTTTTGGTTTAGGATGAAGGCTTTCTTTTTTGTGTTTAAGAGTTAAAGGTTTTCTTGGCGGGGATATTTTTACAACTGGGTCGTTTTTGCTGAGATTAATAAGAACAAAATAATTCCAGGTGAAATTTTTAAGTTTGAACAGCGATTTGACCTTACTAGGCGCACAGGTCCCCAATGAGGCCAATTCAGAAATAGAATTATCTCATCACACAGGGTTGAAGACAAAAAATCGCCAAAAAGTACCATATGAACTAAACACATTTAAAAGTTCTTTGATATCAATATGAAAACATATTGAACAGAATTTCAGCAGTATAATAGTTCTATTTATTTTATCTATTTATTTATGTATTTATTGTTCAGACGTACCTTTCAAGAGTGTTACTTGTTAAATTTGTTCTTTACTTTTAATGTTGCTTGAACTTTCAAGTCAAGATACTTTGAATTTGATCATATTGTAAGAAAAATAAGTGTAATAATATTGTTAAATGTTTACTTTGTGTATTTTCCGAAAATACTTGAATTCATAAAGCATGACCATTACCAGTTTTCAGCAATGTTCATAACTAAACGAGTGTGACCGAAACTGTCCAGTCTATTCCAATTTATGTCGAAAAATTTATGAATCATAGTTGAAAACTAATCAAAATTTCACTGCCACAAAAATGCAATTTCAAAGTTCTAACAGCGTGAAAATAAGTTTTTTGGAACTAGAACTGCAATACCAAAGTTCAACAACAATGCAAAATTTTAATAAAAAAAAAACGATAACTATGCCTATAACTGGCCATCTTGTTTTTCAAAAAAACGCCAATCTGCATTCCTTGTGAAAATTTGAAAAGTTTGGAATGCAAAATAACACATTTTTGGAGAATTGCCCATGTGACCCCATTTTTAACGTTGGGTGAGCAGCAGGGAAGAGTGACTCAAATTGGGACACTGTACACCTCTGGACGGCTTAATACTTTGCATAAGATTTTAAATCAAATTTTTCATCTAGCACATGTAGATGAGTGGCAGCACGATCTAAAATTCAGATAAATTCTTATTGCATCGTGAAATGTTTTTATTTTGCAAACATATCTAGTAACTTGAATGCAAACGTTTGAACAGTTGTATAGTGGGATTTTAAAGACAATATTTTTAAAGGATAGGTAAGGTCTGGAAATTTAAAGCTTTCCCTGTAAAGTACTCGTCCACATCAATTGAAAAAAATCTCTTGAAAAGACTTTGTGAAGTTTAACTTTGTTCTCATTAAAGTTTAATTTCTACCAATATGAGCGTTTCATCTGAATACTTTTATTAAATTCTAATACAAGGGTGAGTCATAAGTTTTGCAATAAATTACTAGTTCCTCACTTATGCAATGCTAACTTTAAAAACCTAGCATTCCATGTACTGACCATCCAGTTCTACCAAGCCATCTTTCAGCGAGTTCTTCGATGCCATACGATAACATTATGTTGTGATTATTATGATGTTTATCATGGCTATATATATTAACGAAAACTAATGTTACAATAACCATCTTTTTGTAGTTATATGTGGTGCACCAAGTCTTCACCTTTAGCATAGTATGTTTCACGTTGCCTCGGCTGCGTTATGGCCTATCTCGAATTCGTAAAGTAAAAGTTCTGTACAGGCGTCCCTCGTATAACACGGTACTTATACAACACGGTTTCAATATTACAAGGTACAAAACTTGAATTTAATGCTACATGGTTTTGATATAATACGAATTTTAAAAGATGTAATTTCATTTTTCTTTAATACACTGTTAAAAATGTATAACAACTCTCATATGTTTTTACTTTGTTTTTATGAAACTGATACGAAAATTTGTGTCTCCTGCTCGAAAGTTTGGTTTCCCCGTGTAACCCTAACTTTTAACTTTTAAATACTTAATTTTTCTCATCAGTGTTATAAAAACAAAAAGATGAAAATTATTTTGCTTACAATGCATTGTAAGAAAATAACGTTGGGATTAAACATATGCTAAATTTGACGAACGATTAATCAAATATGTGGTCGAAACAAAATATAAAATAAAATAAGTAGAATATTTCTATTTATTTTATTTTATATTTTGTTTCGTTGTTGTTGTTCAGACGAACTTTATTGCTATACAAAAGCTCAATTTTTTTTTTCCTGATAGAATGCGTTTTGTTCTCAGTAAAGAAAGTTGATAAGGTTTTTCCTGTTATGCATAGTGGTTTTATTGAGGTAAGTAAAATATTTAAGTTCTATCGTTTATATACATTAAAAAAAAACACTTAATTTTAGATTAGTGAGTCATTGTATGTTCTGATTGCCGGTTTTCGTTTGTATATTCTATTGAGCCAAAATTTCAGCTATTACAAAATTTGCACCTTAAGACATGGTTTCGATATAACACGGTACATATTGCTTGATTTGCATTATTTCAAAGTCTCGTATAACACAGTTTTGATATAACACGAAACACGGGACATATTCGTACGATTTGTACATGATTAATTAGGTTAAAAAATAAATAAAAAAAGTACTTATGAAAAAGTCTCATGTAACACGGTTTTGATACTACACGGTACGAATTTACCGTGTTATTCGAGGGATGCCTGACTTAGCTTGGCTACTCATTTTCAATACGTCCACTTCATATACCTCGTATCAGAGCTCAATAATATTGTTACGAGTTCCGTGCAGCTTCAAACTTTCTGTATATGCCGACACAGTTCTTGAGAAAACACAGGAGATTTATTTACAGCTATGTACAGGAAATGTAGTTACAACTGCTAAATCAATCATCAGCAATTAAGCAAATATCAATTAAACACCGTAAACACAACGGTCACACACGTATTTACTTCCAAATACGCAAAAAAACAGAACAAAGGCTAATACGCACAGAGCTAAATACATGCTCTCAGCCCAACGGCTCAGACACGTCTGACTTTGAACACGCGGCATGGCTATTTATAAAACCCGAAAGAGAGCTCTCAAATATGCCAGAAAATCCTAGACTGTTCTACCACTTTCTCATATTTTCTTTTATTCCATTCACAAATCTTATCATTCAGAAATGGGGGTACCATATACTTCAGTCGAATGTTAAGGGGTTGTATGTACATTACAAGAAACTATTTACAAGTTACGTTACTAAGACAATTTTAGATGAAAGATAATGGAATAAACGCCAAGTTTAGCTAGATTACAACAAATTAATCATAAAAATAATTACTATTTACAGAATTTGTAGCAATATTGTGTGACAAGCAAGCCTCAATATCGGCAATTTTATTAGTTATTTTAAACAATTCTTACATATTCGCACACATTAACAGTGCGTTGCAGAAATTCATATTCTTCAAATATTACAAAACTTATGTCTTAATCTGTACAATATTTGTCTGTCTGTCACATAATATAATAACTTGGTTGCTATATGTTGAATTTAGTTTTGTTTTACTTCAAATAATGCTCATCATTTGCAGCAGTTTAAAAAAGTAAATTTCTAATGTATAGCAGCATGAACTATAAATCAAACGTTCTTATTCCTTTTATATTTACTTAAGACATTCTCTATTTACGAATGTCGTTTCTGAAGTGTTTTTCACTATAACTCAATAAATTTTACAGAGAAAATATTTTCATATAACTCCTACCTCATATATTATACATCGAAAAAGATTTTCAAGGTATTCGTGAGTAAGTCTTAAGTCTCAAAACGAGTAAATAAATACTGAAGTTTAAATACCGAAGAAAATACTTTAAGTAATCGATTTAAATTTAGTAAGAAAACATTTCTTGTTTTCTTTGGAAGTTTAAATCGATTTGTTGATTCAACCTTTTCAGCTAAAAATTTCTGAAAGATTGAAGGTTTGCCGTCGTATTGAGAATACGTGCGATCATCGATTATTTTTATAGAAGAACATTGAGTAAAAATAAGTTGTATTCTTCAATTTCAAATCCATAAATGGGTAGTGGAGATGTTGAATTGATAAAATATTTTAAACACTCTTCAATACTTAATCAGCAATTAATTTGTAACAGCTGTATTTTAAATTCAAAAATGTGTAGTGGAGATGCATGTAGTAAGTAAATATTTTTATATACAATATTTATTTTTTTATATATGATATTTTGCATACATTTTGTATACAGGGTGTATTAATACAGCGTTTACAGACTTTCGGGGCAGATAGAGTACAACTAAACGATGGGAAATTACATAGCAATACATGATCGGAAACGCTTTCCTGGAGCGGTAGTGACGACACAAATCACTAAAAAGACAGACACGAATAAGAGAACAAAACATGTTTATTATCATTAGTATAGCAAAAAACTAAGAAAAAAGAACATGAAGGAGCCAACAATCGTCATCAAAGAAGGTGTTTGAAATTACGACCCCGTGTCGTGATGCATGCCTCACATCTTCGGCGCATTGAAGATCGAATGTCAAAGTGGGTACGGCTACAAAAACCGCGTGTGCGCATGCACCGTCATCTGATGCTCCGGTTTACGTAACATCTTCCGTGTACACCAGACAAAAATTTACCAGCATTTGTGCTGTATTAAAAATAAAAAACATGTTTTCTCCTCTTATTCGTGTCTTGTCTTTCTTGTGTTTTGTGTCGTCATTATCGCGTCAGCAAAGCGTTTCCGACCATGCATTGCTATGTGATTTCCCATCGTCTAGGTGTACTCTATCTGCCCTGAAAGTCTGTAAACGATGTATTCTTACACTCTGTATATTTTTTATAAGAATGGTAATTATGTTTGGCTTAAAAGCATAAAATAAGATATAATACAAGTTTTGAAGATTTTTGTTCTAACCTTCATACATCATTATTCATACATAAAATCAACAAAATTATGCCTTTTTTTAATTGAATAAAACATAACCTTCCATATGCTCCAGTATTGGGCACACTAGTACCCCCCCCCCCCTCCCTAATGAATGGACCACGTGAATATTATGCTTATTCCAAATTATAGCTGCTTTTTTTTTAATGTATGTAAGCACAATCATCAAAAAAAAAAAAAAAAACCTGAACCCTTTTTTTTAGTGAGTCATTTGCTTTGATTAGTAATAAGCCGTAAGTGCACCGGTAATAGGCCATTATCTGTATCAACAATGGGCAATTTAGTTTACTACTGGTTCTGATCATTAAATAACAAATTCGAACTAAAAAATGGAAAACAAAAGTGAAACATCAGACTAAAAATTAGTTAATGTTCTAATAGCTTTAGCCAACATGCTCATTAATGGAAAAATTGAACAATACATAACATTAAATGAGCCACCGTTTAAATACTATTACAAACTTATTTTACGTTTTATAAATATCACTTCAAAATGAATTTCAATTAAAAAAGTACTCATATTTTCAAAAAAGTAACATCTTGAAGTAAAACTTACCTATTGAAGAAATTTGTCAGAACGGGCAAGAAATAATTTTTCACCTTACTTAATAAAACCAACTGTCTATAACTCATATAACAGGTAACAAAATTATTTGTTTTTTATATTTGAAGGCAACGGTTTCGGTTAATTAGTTATTACTCATTCTGTTTAGATTAGTGTCCAGTAAGCTTGTTTTCACAAAGCAAAGCAGGTGGCATATGATAGACACATTTTCTTTATTACTTGATGAGCACATCGTCGCCTCAAAGCAACAGTAAGACATCTAATCCCAGAAATAACACTAAGATATCTTACTGTTGCTCTGAGTTGACGACATGTAGTAAGTAAAATATTTTAAACTGTCGTTATCACTTAATAAGCATTAAACTTGAATCTCTTGAATTTTAAATTCATGGATGTATAGTGAAGAGGTATGTAGTTAGTAAAATACTTTAAAAATAAGTAATAAACAATGAATTTTAAACATGCAATATTTTCGGAAGAGCAGTGTAAGGAGACAGGTCCCACACCTAAGAAGAACGTTGATAAAACTAAAAAATTTCTCGATCCGTTTGCACGGATATGACATTTTTACGCATACATTTGTACTTTATTCCAAAAATTTTAAACTTTGGCTTTTAACTGCTATATACTCTAGTATAAGGAAATATTAAGATCATAATATGAAGACTGTTAGAAAAAAATCCTGAAATTTTACGGTAAAGGTTACTGGCATCCATATTGCCAGTAACTTTTACCGTGAAATCCTATTTTACTGTAAAATTTTGCGGTAGAATAAACGAGAGTTAAAAAACGCAAAATGCAAGCAGCAGGTTCGATCTCGGGACCTTCTCACAGGCAGGCGGCTCTGCTGAACATCATACCAGTTGAGACACAGAAAGGGAGGGGAAATATGGTTTTATGGGCTTCCCACCGTAAGTCACGTTGTGTATCAATTGGCGCTGCAATCGTTCACCTTTTTTCGGTACAAATTGCTGCATTTTTTTCTGTACTGTTAGCATTCCATTTTACAGTAATATTTACCATAAAAGTTTCCTAAATTTTTAACAGTGAAGCATCAACTGTTTAAAAAAAAAGTATTTGTACTTGAAAAAATAATGATTTGTGCGTTTGAGGGTGTGACCGTGCAGTCACGCCCACCCCAATACGCACAAATCATTATTTTTTTAATACAAAAAAAAACTTTTTAAAAAGTTGATACTTCATATTATGACACTTAATGATTCGTTATACTCGAATATATAAAAATTGGAAGTCAAAGTTAAAAATTCCAGGAATAAAGCGCAAATATATGCGTAAAAATGTAACTTCCGTGCAAAAGGATTGAGCTTTTTTTTAGAAAATATTTCCACGTTCCAATTTGATTGTTAATAGTTGCCCAATGTCTCATTTGCGCAAATGGATTGAGCAAAATACAATTTTGAGGTAATGTAATGGAATTAATTCTATTAATAATCAGCCAAGTTTTGCCACTACATAATTAAATGTAGTCAGAACTCTTATGTTTTATTTTTAAAACATCCCCCCTCTCCCCCCTTTTACACCCAATGCTGCTTTAAGAAACAGATTCAAGCATTTAATCTTCATTCATCTTGTCATTTTGGCTGATGCTATTTGTAAAAATGAATAAAACTCTTAAGATGTGTATTAAATATTCAAGAGCAGTTGTTGTGAAGCAAGGAATATAAGGGTAATTCCTTATCGATGTAAGCATGACACCGAATCGCATGAAGAATATTTTCTTCCTTCACTACAAGAAAATATAGGTCATAAGTCTGCATTAGAAATTTAAATCCTTTCATAAAACTTCGCTCATATTGCCCACAGGGATAAACATATTTCAAGAAAATCGAAAACAAGAACGCATTACATCTGAAAGGAAATGGACTGAGCAACGTGGTGTACATAATTTCGCTTCCTTCTCACAAGAATAAATAATCAGTCTTTTTCAGCACTTTCAATTATTCAACGAAGGGAGATTTAAGTTTTCCATCATTGGTGTTATTTCATTTCAAATTTATATTTCTTGAAGTAAAGGCTCAACATGAAATGTTTGCATAAATGTCGAAAATGCACGATTGCTTTGTTTTTAATATTTAAATGGATGCAAAGAATGCAAAAACCAGACATGCTGTTTGTCAAAAAGCAAATTCAGACATGTAAAAAGTAGCTGTTATAAAATATCAATCCAAAATACATGTTACTGAGTTGTGAACATATATGTTACCGATTAATACATGTTCTCTTTTTTCTTCTTTTCTAATATGTTTTCTTTTCTTTTTTTTTTTCCAGATAAAGCACAAAAGCAAAACCAGAGCGACGGGATTTTTGTGGCTGTTGCTTCCACTTTGAAGTCACCATAAGTGGTACGTAACGAATACATAAGAACAAGAGCCAATTAAAAAGTAAGAATCCAGGTCCTCATTCTTTTTGGTTACTCCTTCTCTTGTCATTTTTAATGTAACCGTTACTCTTAAGTAACTAATTATTTGATATGATTATAATGATATATTATTATGTTAATAATTTATAATGGTTATAAACTAATCTTTCTGTAGGTGCATATATCATTAATTTGTACGTTACTTTAATCGTTACATTTGTGACCTCGGTTATATCGCATTTTTCCATTTCTCCCCGACAAGCGCGGTACAACGAGGGGGGCATTTCAAGTCATTATTTTGCCTTTCACCCGATTGGACACTAATTTCCATTACTTAGGTTAACAAATATCATTATTCATCATGTCATCTTACGCATAATAGTTTTTTTACTTCCTTTTACAAAAAAGGAAGTATTGTATTCGCGAAAAAAATTTTACTGAAAAATCGGCCTTAATTTCCATTTTGCTCACCCCCGAATGAATATTGAGTTTATTTTTCAACTCGACCACACGTGGATATATGCCTAGGAACGTTCAGACACCCGAGATATGCATTTTGACGATCCCTGAGTTAATAACAACGAGTTTTTCTCGTGACGTCTGTATGTACGTATGTATGTGCGTATGTGTGTGTGTGTATGTGTGTATGTATGTCGCATAACTCAAGAACGGAATGTCCTAGAAAGTTGAAATTTGACACTTAGACACCTAGTGGGGTCTAGTTGTGCACCTCTGTTTTTGATTGCATTCAGATGCTCCAAAGGGGGTTTTTTGCCCCTTTTTTGAGGGAAATCATTGTTAATTTCGATGTAAACTCAAGTGGCGTTATAATTTCTCGGACACTTGGCGATATATCGCCAGTCTTTTGGTCACCAAGTTTTGTCGCCAACTTGGCGGATTTTGTTTTTAAATCTGGTTTCAATTTGGTCACTGTTGGTGATATTTAGAGAGTAAACTATTGAATCACATTAAAATTATTAGTAATGGGGAAATGACATTAAATTGGAGTAAAAGGAAGTCATGTGATGCACACATCAGCTCGTTTTAATTTCAGATTAGGCTGAGGCGATTTGTGATTTTTTTTTTTTTACTCTTAGTGTAACTTTTCAGAACTATCTCGGTACCAGTATTAAAAGCATCCATTCTTAGCCTCCAAAATGTCATTATTTAAAATCCTTAAATTCAAGCACGATCACGGCTGTAAAGTCTAAACTTTCTTAGAGAATTCTAAACTTTTTTTTTTTTTTAACCGAACAAAATCTTATTGATTTTTAAAAACATCCCTCGTTGTCACCGGAGTTGCCAAATTCAAACAAACTTACAGTAGAACCTCAGTTATCCAAAACTCTTTTAACCGAAATCTCGATTAACCGAAGTTGGTTCATTATTATTATTATTACTATTTAATCGCTTTTTTGTCTCCGGGTGCGGCTAGTTCTGCTACGGACACCGAGTTATCCATGCATTTTTACCATTTCTCCCCCACCCAAACCCCTAGTACATTTTTGGAACATAATAAATAATTCTAGCTTTTGAAATGCTATTAAATTCAAAAGCAGTAGAACCGAAAATAAAGTTTTGTTTTAGTAAGCAATTATTTAACCAGATTAATATGTTCAAAATATTAACAGCACAAGTTACGTAAACTCTCGATTATCTGCGGGCGGCTTATCCGCGACGTTTCACACGTTCGAAAAAAATTTCTTTTCCCGGCGATGATTAGCTGAATGTAGACAAATGCACACATTTTAACCTAGCAAATGCCAAAATCAATTGGTAATTCCTATTTCTTTCTTCCCCCTCGCTTTCACTGACATCAAACATTCCACGGTTACCGAAACATGATTTTTAAATCTGAACTACTTACTGTTATAAATCTACAATTCTTACTGATTTCTAGATCTACACGACTTACGTGCATAATTGCGTAACCGACCAGTCAGTTTTGATGTAACTAAGCTTGAATGCATAGGGTTATTTGTTTGCACTATTTGCTCGTGTATGTGTGCAATCTATTTGCACCTTTTTAAACTTTTACATACATTTTTAATAATGTTATCATTTTAGCTATAGTTTAAATGTACTCGTATGCGAGGGTTGCTGGTCATTCTAAAGCTATTGGACACACTAGTATCGTTTTTTACTTACTTTGCTTGCGTTCGACGAACCTCACCGGTCGACCGGTGAGTAACCGATTGCTAACTGCAGCGTTCTTGAGAGCTACCTGTTAACTGGTTGCTTCCGATGTCGTTTTATGAGCCTACCGGTTGATCTACCGGTCGACCGCAACTCTAGCTGGTTGATTGATTGATGGAACCACGTGTCATTTTTGACCAATTATATGTATTTTTCACCTGCGTGTTATTCGTTTGCGTCATGTCTGTGCAAGTAACCGGTGATCAACCGACAGGGCCGATCCTAGCAGGTGTGCAGAGTGTGCACCGCACACGGACGTCCAAAGCAAGGGGCGACCGCAGGCCGCATCATATAGTTCTTTTAATCAAGCAAAATTCCTCAAGAATTTCTCACAAGATAACATAATAAGTCGAATAAACACGCTGAATTTCAAATGTTCAATTATCAAAGTAAGTGCCAATTTCCAACAGCATAACATATTAAGAAAAATGGAATGTTAGAGCACATTGTGTTGCTGGATTATCCATTAATATCAACTCTTTACACACATGCTTCATTTAGTTGCAAAATTTGTGACAGAACTGGTAATCAGGCATGGATACAGGGGAGGGGCAGCGACGAAAATCCCCCCCCCCCCCGAAGCACGAAAGGGTGCCTTCTAAAGGCCACTAATGCTTCACCCAGCCTCCCAAGTTTTTATTGACCCTAAACAATGAAGACATATTTTGTGTAAAAAAACTATGCTGATAGGATACTCTCGCAAGTATTTCAAACAACAAATTCTGTGTTCGGCAGTCGTCGATGTGTGGAGACTGGAGAGATAATGGAAAATTGCGACTCCCCTGAGAGTCAAATATATATAATCAACGAACTAAAATTTCTAATTTTCCTCTTTTACAGCAATTTTTTCTAATTAAAATCACGAATGAACTGCCCGGTTTCAGATCAGGTTGGAGGACAGGGCCTTTGCCCCGGGTTACAAATTTTAAGTGTAGCTCCAAAACGAAGATCCTAAAGGATGCCTTGACGAGACTAAAGAAGGCTTCAAACTGTGTTTCTAGGACTCTAATTTCGGAAAATTTCGTTGGTTGAACCACCGATTTTAAGGATTCAATTAAGTCTCTTATTCACCCTTTCTTCCTTAATGCAATCAAACATAGCTTAACGAGCTGATGTGTGCATCACATGACTTCCTTTTACACCAATTTAATGCTATTTCCCTATTATTGCAATTTTAATGGGATTCTCTCTCTAACTCTTTAAATATCACTAGCAATGGCCACATTGAAAGCAAATTTAAAAAAAAAAAAAAACGCCAAATTTTTCGCCAAGTTAGCGACAAAACTTGGCAACCAAAAGACTGGCGATATATCGCCAAGTGACCGCCAAATTATAACACCACTTGAGTTTGCATCGAAATTAACAATGATTTCCCCCCAAAAAGGTGCAAAAGACCCCTTTAGAAACACCCGAATGCAACCAAAATAGGAGGTGCACAACTAGACCCCACTACGAGTCTATGTACCAAATTTCAACTTTCTAGGACATACCATTTTTGAGTTATGCGAGATACATACGCACATACGCACATACATACAGACGTCACGCGAAAAGTCGTTGTAATTACCTCGGTGATGGTCAAAATGGATATTTCGCGTGTCTATACATTCTTAGGCACTTTTCCGCATGTGGTCGAATCGAAAAAAAAACTCAACATTCATTTGGGGGTGAGGAAAATGGAAATTAAGGGCGATTTTTGAGTGAAAATTTTTTCGCGAATACAATACTTCCTTTTTTGTAAAAGGAAGTAAAAAATGATGGCTCCAAAATGTCTTTTCTGGAGACGACTCTTCCGAACGTCATCAAAAATTGCTCAATGACATTTTTCGAATTTCTTTTTCGAAATTTTTGCGGTAGAGGGCCCTGAAAGCCATTCCCTAACATTACTACTAAAGATAGTCTGAATTAGCGTCTCTAGAGAGGCCTCCGATTCCACCCCCTCTCACTTAACGTATTCAAAAACAAACTAAAATTGCGTTTTTTAATCATCAGTTTCGAAGAATTTTGGCTGAAATACCCCGGATACCCCTTTTCTCCAATGTAATCACTGTAGCTCAAAATTTCGTTTTCAGAGGGTTCTGAGGAGCAACCAAACCCTTCCTGCCTAAACTAGCCTGAAATTTACTTTAATTCCAAAAACAGTTCTTGAGGGCACACTGAACCCCCGCCCGCTCTTTGTCCCATCCTTATCGAACAATGCATAAAAAACGATTTTAGGACTTCCATTTCTAAAAAATTCTGAATGGCTTACGTAAATTTTTACGGCGCTAAGGCATCCGGCATCCCCCATCAATCGCCGAGATGAGGTGGATAAAAGTCTTTAGTTGTATTTTTCAGATATTAATATCGAAAAATATTCAGAAAGATCCGCTGAAGTTTCCCGGTTCCCTTAACGTCACTAAAGATAGCACAAAATTGCGCTTTTTAGAGCCCCAAAGCCCTTCCTTCACAAAAATAGCCTAAAATTGATTTTAATTCCGAAAAATATTTCAGATCGGAATATTTTCCCGTTTCGCTTATCGTGTCCAAATTTAGCCAAAAATGTGTGTTTGAAACAATAGTGCCGATAAATAACCAAAGGAAAGATGTCAGACCCCCTAACGTCACCAAAGACAGCCTAAGTTTGAGTTTTAAACTTCAATTTCGAAAACTTTCGATAGGAGACGACCAAATATTCCTCCCTCCAGCAATTTCAACAAAGATAACCCGAAATTGCGTGTTTAAAACTTCTGTTTCAGAAAATTTTCGGGAAGAGCGCCGATCCTTCCTAATTTAAGGTCACAAAAAATAGCTGCAATTTGACATCAATTTTGAAAGAATTTCAGGAAAAAACTCCAACATTACTTTCTCCTCAAGTCTCGAAAAAATTGATGAAATTGCAATTTTTGACGTCAATATTGAAAATTTCTTCATGGACCTTGAATGTTCCCGACTCCTTTGTCCTTGCAACCAAATACAAACAAAGATTAATTAAAGCTGTTTTCCATACTCCAATTTCGTATATTTTCTGGAAACGATACCTCCCCCCCCTTCCTCTGATGTCACCAAAGATAGACTAAAAATTGCGTTTTTACGACTAGTAAATTTCGGTACCTATTACTTTCTTTAAAGATATAAATTGTACCTAAGGAGTTTCTAACTTTTTACATAAATTCATCCTTCTTCTGTTTTTTTTTTTTTTTTTTGTTTTTTTTTTTTTTTTTAAATTAGAACTTGATACAGAAATTTGAAGAAAGATTTATATGGGCGTTAAGTATTAGTCAAAACATGCATATTGCTCTTCAGGGGCGGCACATTAGGTCTTTGCACACGGGCGGCCGACAACCTAGGATCGGCCCTGTCAACCGAAAGCGTTCGATGAAGCATTGTTCGTGAACAACCGGTTAGTAACCGCTGACGTCATTGCTGTCACGTGATTAACCAACCAGTCGCTACCGGTCGTGCTCGTCGAACGTAAGCTTTGAGGATTATCCGCGGTTACCGTGCCACCCTATTCCGCGAATAATCAGGAGTTTACTGTACATTGTTACCAAATGTCCATATCGATTAAAGCTAAATATCTTTTCAAGGTCTATGGAGGCTAAAGCATGTGTCCCTTTGTAGGGGTACATCCGCCTGCTACAGCAATAAGCAGTAGCGGATCCATTCTTAGAACTTTCCAATCACACCTCGAATAAATAGGTAACAAAATAATTATTTAACATTTAGTAACTCCGCCTTTTGCTGCTATCACGGCTTGGATACGGTGTGGCACGCTTTCAATGCATGATATGGCTACTTGAGTTACCTAGTATTATACAGGGTAGTTATAAAATAACGTGAAGCGTTCAGAGCCCTCTAGCGAGTGAAGTATTGGACGAAACATTGCCAAAGTCCATGGGCGTGCACAGTAGACCATGGGATTTCGATTTCTGAAATAAATAAATAAAAAAATAGCACCAAAAGTCGCCACCAGGGGAAATTTTGGTGTTGAAACGTTGTATTACTGTGAATATTAAAAGATTAAATTCTAACTGATAAAATATGCACCAATTTTATTTACAAAATATGAATTTTACTAACAAATGATGTGCAATATGATCAACAGAGATTTTCCAGGTACTGCATGCAATGTCTAATATTTTCCACATATCTGGAGGGGGGGGGGATTAATTTCGCGTACTAGTAACATTTTTCTATTTTCAAGGTTGAGGTATCGGGAACATGTCGCAGATACACAACACCGTTAAGAAATCCCCATGGCCAACAGTACCTAAAGCCCAAATGGGGGTGGTGCACTATCTTACAGGAATAGAACTATCAGAAAGAAATCCTAGCTGCGCCGAAATTTCTTCCTGGCGACTTTTGGTGTTATTCTTCTCTTGTTACAAATTGAAATTTCTTGTTGGTTCTATTGAACCTCATTTGCAAGCAACAACTATTTGTAGTAAAAAACTTGATGTGTGCTGCATTTTTTGGCATTTAATTCTTCAGCATTCGCAAGAAATACACTTTTGAAGGCCCAAAATTCCCTCTGCTGGTGACTTTTGGTACTATATTTTTTGTTGTAGAAATCGAAGTCCCATGGTCTGCTACGTACACCCATGAAATTTGGCAATGTTTCATCCAATACTTCACTTGCTAGAGGGCTCTGAACACCTCATGTTATTTTATAACCACCCTGTGTATGAAATCGTTAATTTTTTCTAAAAATCACACTCACAAGAAAAAACTCGTAACTTCAAATTTTAACGGATACTGACACACATTTAAAATATTTTTAAAAAAAAAGTAAAGTGTTACCAGAATTTACTTTAAACTTTTAAATAAACAGTAAAATGAGTTCAAATAATAAAACTATGTAACAATAATAAAAAACAATGAAAATACAGAAAAGTTTGAGTATGATAATTTGGCCACCATCTGGTATAATCAATCAGTTATATTTTTTAAAAGCCAAAAAATCATTAAGAACAGAATTTAAAAAACGTGTTAATCAATGAAGAATGAAATTTATTGAAAGCATTGAGTTACATATATAACATAACTGCTGGATGAAGTGGAATAAAAAACTTGAACGCATTTAACTGTGTAAAAAAATACCGGAACTGCGTAGAAGTATGCCAAATTGATGAATAGTAAAATGAATGATAAATAAACTACAAAATGAAAAAAATCGGCAGACAGTCAAACTACCAAGAAAGATAGCAGCTATTTACAAAGAACGGCAGAGCTACACAGAGACAGGCTAAATCCTTGAATAATAAAATGAATTAACTACAAATGACGATAAAACTGCCAAGAAACAAGCTGAATCCATAAAAACAATCAAATAAATAAAGACTAAATTCTACAAATTTTTCTATGTCTCAAGTTGTAAGCAAAATTCTGCATTTACATGTTTCTGAAATGAATCGAAAGAGAAACCTAAGCAGTTCTTAAAATATCAACGTGGAAAATAAATGCCCTTACTATTCCATATATTTTTCGCATGTTCTGAAATTTTCTTTCGGGAAGAAGTAATTTATTTCGTGGATTAGAACTATTCTTACCATTACGTCTCGAGTTTAACGCTTCTGGTTTCATTCCTTTGAAAATCCACCTTGTCACGCAGTCTTCCTTTTCGTTTGTTTTAAGTATATTTTTTAAAAAATCTCATTTCATTTCTGGGATTCATGTAAATATTCTTTCTTGTTTAGTTCCGAAATCTCAAACATTGTTTTGAAAACTAAATGACTTCCTTTTCTTTATTTTTATTAGTAAGGTAAATTCGGATTTTTTTTTTTTTTTTTTTTTTTGGTACTTCATTTCATTCGTATTAATTTTTTTATAAATGCCTTTCCGTTGTTGTCACGAGATTCATTATTTTTAACTTTTATTATCCTCATATAAAATTTTAAGCCTTTAAAAGATTATTTAGGTAAATATTACGTTTAATATTGCATAGGAAAGGATGGAGCACATTGGAGCCCACATTTGCACTAATAATTTCCTAAAAGGAAACAATAAAAGGGAAAAAGCAACTTACCTGATAACCTAACAAACATTTTAAAACTTTAATGCAATGTCCTATTTTTTTCACAAAAATGTTTACCATGTGTTAAACATTCAAAATAAAAAGTCAACAAATATAAGTTGTGGACAATCTCGAATAGGACTATAGTCTGGCTCTCTGATAAGTTTACTTTCGATCGGCTGAAAATGATTCCATTTGTCGAAGTAGGGTAGTGGTCTTTCTGCCCAAACGTAAGTGAGCTCGTCCAGGGACAAGGCTGTTTTTAACAGAGCCAGAGTACGGTATGCCCCATTTGCAGGATGCAATAGTCCCCATCGCAGGGAACAAAGTTGTTCACCGAACTGTTGCTCACTTTAAGCAAATACATTTTTTTCTTATTCTGCTAAGAATATAATGTAAACATTTTCATGATATAAAATTACCGAATTTAAAGGTCATGAAGAGAAACTATGGGAATATTAAAATGTATTAATTATATATTGAGTAGTCACATCTGAACGAGGTAGCTAATGAAGAAGGCGATAAGGGGGTTTTACTTATTTTTCAAGCAATTTTCGATGAATTTCTTTGAAATTTTCAGCATAGTTTTATGATGCTAATACCAACTCAAATATAAAATTTCATCGAACTATTTTAAAATTTATTTATCTAAATTTTGATTTTATAACGCTTTTTTCATATTACTCCTAGCGTATGAAATTTCATCAAAATTATAAAATACTAGCTAAATATAATTCGTAAAACAACCGAACAGAAAATGTTTGAAGTACTTTTTCAATATTTTGTGGCAAAGATAAATAATGGGAAAAAAGTCAAAAACTTGACGTTTTCGGTAAAATATGTCCATATTTTAATAATGTATAGCAAATATATTCCACAAAAGTAACCAAACAGAAAAATATTTCCCAACAAAATAAAAACTAACCTCTTAAGTACTTGGTATAAAATTTTCAGCAAATTTAAATAATAATTCATTTCTCTGGAACAGTTTGAATTTTGTAGTTGTATCAAAAATTAGGTTTTGAGAAAATCAACATTTTTCGTTTTACAGTTGCGAATTCCCCCCCCCCTCCATTATTTAATAAACAATTTAATTTTTATAACAAATTCACTACAAATAAAG
This sequence comes from Uloborus diversus, assembly GCF_026930045.1. Lineage (NCBI taxonomy): Eukaryota > Metazoa > Arthropoda > Arachnida > Araneae > Uloboridae > Uloborus > Uloborus diversus. The sequence goes on along the minus strand of NC_072740.1, from coordinate 33,476,258 downwards.
TCTTATGATTCATTTGAATTGGTATTAGTATTAAAAAATTATATGCATTTTGTATTCATGCATTTTATATGTATTTTTGTATGCATTTTCAGGGGGCGTGGCAAGAGGTGTTGCTCGCACAAAAAATGTCATAACTTCGCCACTTTTCCACCGGTTCATTTTTTTTTTTTTTTTTTTATAACAGTTCAGCTAGAGGTTTAGTTTTTAGAAATGTAATAAATGAAAAACCGTTTGACAGACCAATTTTTACTCATTTGAAGCTCCCTTATCGCCTTAATGCAAGTTCCGGCAGATCAACCTCCCGTATTTTAAGAGGGAGGGCGCTGTGTGAGTTGTGGTAGGGATACGATGGGGAAGGTGGTGAAGTTTGACCATGGAAAGATGGCGCGTGAACTCGAAGCAGAAACGGACCACTTCATTTTGTAATAGGTAGGATCTGAGCAAACGCAAGACTTTACTGTTTGCGCTTTCTCACTGATTCTCCCTATTGCAAAGTGAATCGGTCCGTTTTCGCTTCCAGTTTACCCGCCATCTCTCCGTGGTCAATCTTTATCGATTGATTGCTGTATACGTGCCATTTTCAGTAATAAAAAAAGCGTGGCGTGGAGAGTATACACGTGTGTTGAGGAAGACCCACTGAATTCAAAAAATAATACCTGGGACGATTTTGAAGAGAATTAGTTTTAAGTACTCTAATGACAGAAAGGTTAATGAATGAATGAATGCAAAGACCGTGTCCTTTATTAAGGCATTGTGTAGGTAATAATAGCTCTTGGCTCTAGACTTCAAACAATATGTGTAAGAATACTAAAGAGACGAGAAATCCTCCCCCCCCCCCAGCTTACTAGTATGAATATTATGTTTGGTATGGTATCATGTATGCGGATTGTAGCACCCAAAGTTTCAGCAACAGTAGAAAACAGTGTTGATAAAGCCCAAATTAGCAACTTATTGCAAACAATTGGCAACTGATTGAGCTCCTTTCGGATAACATTAAATACAAATGCTCACTCTTCTTTGAGAAAATGGTTTCTCCTTGAAACCCCGAAACACGTTTGGTGGGTGCAGGCATGCAATTATACAGACATTAAACATACTAGATAGCAAATCAATCCTCCATCAGTCTTAAAATACCTGATAATAATCCCCTTGAAAAATTCTTAAATGCTCTCTTTTTCAATTCATTAAACTCCTTATCAAGGAACTACAAGTGAAAATATAGTTTCGGAGAAAAGAAATACTTTAGTCAAATTTTATTTTCAAAAACTACTCCTTTGTGAAATGACAATTATTAAGCCACGAGTAATCTAATGTTAAAAAATAATGATGTACTTTTGCTAATAAATAATGCATGACAATTATATTTCAGTCCGCATTAAAGACGCTACTACTATTGGCTAAAATGTTTCGAACTTAAAGAATACAGTATTCGCTTTCAGCATTAGAAGTACAAAGATCAATTATCCTTATATATAATTTCTGTAGCCTGTTTTTTGTTCTTACGCGAGATCTTCCTCAATTCTTGATCGATTTCTTTGATTTACATCTCATTTTAAAGCTTATCGTGCAGGCAAATGACGAAAAATACACCCACGAGCTAAAAAAAAAATCTGTTTTTTTTTTTTTTTTGTTAAAAAACCTGTATTAAAGCACCAGACTGAGGTTTTCTGTTAATTTTATAAGTTTAACTTGCGCTGTGACTGACAAAGCTGAATGGCTCGATTGGCAGAGCGTTCGACTGGTAACCAGAAGAATGAGTGCTCGGGCCCAGCTCGGACTATTTGTATCGAAAAACCAGACTAATCAAGCATTACATGAGAACTAATACAATAAATAACACGTTAAGCAATGAAATAAATGAGATTGGAATGCTCGTTGCTGTTACGAAAACTTGATGCATCCTGCAGCTAAATTGTAAGGATATTTTTCCTCTTCTGTTTTTGAATCTTAGAGCAACGATCAGAAAACAAAAGCATAATATGAGCGAAAATATAAGTATTAGGTTTAAGGTTTCAGACTACAATAGAATAATTTTTGCTCAGAAAGAAAATCGTATACTGAAATGTCGATTCTTCTGATGAGTTTTGGACCCTTTGTACAAATAAAATAATTACTACCCCAAATTAAAATTACGCTTTTCATTTAGTTAACCTATGAATATTTATTAGAATACGAAGCAAAACATCAAAATTACAAACAACTCGATGGGTAAAATATTTTTTTTTCTCTTTCGGAAAAAACAAATAGTCACATTTTTACTACATTCGAAAAGCTACGCTTAAAAAACGAACTTAGTTCAACCGATTTTGTATTTAACCGTGCGGTTAAATATAATAATAAACACGTGCTGCCATCTAAGCCTTTACAGTTCAAGCAGCCTGCGATAGCAAAAAAAAAAAAAAAGTATAAATTTTCAAAAATAAAAACATTTCTCTTCAATATCTTTTCTTAGATATTATTTCGGTGGATTATTTTTCTGTCGGTATGCGAGATCTTTCTTCTTTCGTGAAGAAACCCCCCCCCCTCATATTAAAGCTTCCCGGGCGGACTAATGACGAAAAATAGACCTACAGTCTAAAAATCAATTTTTCGGAAACGCCCCTTGCTGCTGCAAAACCTTAATTGAAGGTTGTTCTTTCTTTTTTCTAAGTTTTGACTCCGTTCAGATAACTAAGCATAATCTATCTATACTAACAATGTAAAGCAGTAGAGTTTGTTTGTTTGAACGCGCTAATCTCGGGAACTACTGGTTCGAAATGAAAAATTATTTTTGTGTTGAACAGTCCATTCATTGAGGAAGGCTATCTATCTATACATATAATAAAACAAGATGATTATGCGTGTGGGTGTGTTTGTGGCGTTCATCGAAGGAAAACAGTAAGGTCTAGAAAGATGACATTTGCTAGACAGGTGCAACTTTTGCCGACGGTGTGCACCTCGGGCTTTGATTTTTGATATTTTAACAAGAAAAAAAGTTATTCAATGTTTCATGTGATTTTTAGCAGTTTTGAGCTCTTTTTGCCCCACAGAACCCGAACCAATTGTGCCGCAAAAATATTTTTTGTACTACAATGTAGCAAATTTAACTCCTTACATGATGAGAATAACATTAAAGCAGATCGACCGATTTTTGTATTTTTTATGAATTTTTGAAAAAAACCTTTATTTTGCGCTTTTTTCTGGGTTTCGTTTTTTGCTTAACATATCCCTCAAAAAGTATAGAAGCCTCTTTTCTAAAATTTAACTATGTAAGAATCAAAACATTTGTCCCTCTTCAGAAGATTTTTTTTTTTTTTTTTTTCAAAAATACGCAATAGTTTTTTTTCCTACAATTTTTTTGATGCAGAACAACATAATCAAATCTTCACGCGTCAGTCAAATCGATCGAAAAAAAAAAAAAACATTATTCTCTTATCTGTGACGCGTCACACCCTGGATTTCGATTCGATACTGTGGCAGCGAATCTTGAATCGCTACAATGTTTATCCAACCTCTAACATTTTAGAAGTGCATTCTCTAAGTGCAATCACTTTAGCACGTGTTTCGGGGCTGATATCCATTGACTCTAATTACTCCCACAGCAAGCGAGCAACTAACACTGCCAACTTCTCGCCACTTGGCGGCAGAAGTATCATACTTCACCGAACCCCCCACCTTCACCTTGTCACATGTCATGCTGTCTTGAGGGCCCTAATCATTGAGGGACATCATTTGTGGATGACCCTTCATCTGCCTAGATCAACCTCGGGAAGATGAAAATCACCATTTCAACTAAGTATGTAGTTTCTGGGGTAAATGAAAATCAGTTGAAAAAAATAGAAACAGGATTTCAATCGCCAACGCAATGCTAGAAGGATAACCACAATCTTCATCCCCTCCCCTTCTTTCTCATACAATAGCGATATAAATAATCTCTATCTGAAACACTACCTAATGGCCCCCGGCGAAACTCTATAAACTTACCAGGTTGAGTCAAAAGTTTTTTTGTACTTTCCCTTTCCTGGATTGGCAGGCCTAAATGCAATATATGCAAATTACAGTTCCTGCGCAGCTGATCTAGAATGGTAGAGCGGAGTTTGACCTTGATAATCCTTATCGGTTTCTGTGATTATTCGGACCTGTGTGTAGACGTTGCAGTCTCTTGAAATGGCGGATGATAAGTTAGCAATTTTATGTTTCCTCGGGGAAAAAGGTCTTAACGCAAGGGCAACGGCAAAAGAAATTAATGATGTTGAGGGTTCAGGTTTTGTGAATGAGCGCACTGCTCAAAATTGGTTTTAGCATTTCAAGGAAAGCGATAGGACCAACGATATTCCAAATACGACCCTTGAAGAGAAACCATGATCTGGATGGCCATCTGTTGTCGATAACTACGTTTTTGCTGGAAGCTAACCAACACCAGGCGAGTTCTAGCACCCGAGCATTATCAGCAGAACTTGGTCCTTCCCAAAGTACCATCAATCGACACCTCCACCAATTGGGGTTTGTGAATAGGCGTGTCGGAAAGTACTTTTGTAGGTGAAAATATGAAAAAACTTATGACTCGATCTAGTAACATAGGCTGACCTCTCTGTACTCTGAATACCCCAGTATTATGGACGCTATTTTTAACTCTGTTCAATTTTTCCTCTTTATACACAGAACATGTTCATAATCCATACTAGGGAATTCCTACGAATCAAACTAAACAGCCTGAAATACATTCACAATCTTATCACACTGATTGAATTGCATTACAGGGAAGATGGAGAGAGGAAGAAGAAAAATTATTTTCCTGGATATTGCTGCAATTTGAGCTTGAAGTTTCTGCCACTGAACTATATTCTAAGAATCCAACCATTGTAGGAAATACAGTAGAACCTTTCAATAAGGGACACTAATGGGACCAGACATTATGTCCCTTAAGTAGAGGTGTCCCTTCTTCGGAGGTATTTTAGTCGATGCATGCAGCATGTTAACTCAGTATAATTTTTTTATTAATGTAAACTATTAACATTTAAGATTAAATACTTTTCATTTTTCATAGTCCATACACAACTAAATAAAATTCACACTTAATGTTTTTTTAAGTTTTTATTTTATTTATTTTTTTAATTATAATCAAGTCAAAAATTTCATAAGTCCAGAGTTTTGCAGCATTAAGCAATTATTTTGAAGTAATTCATTGCATAAATTTGTTTCTTGTCATGTAATTTACAATGCAAGACATTGTGAATTACAATTAGTGTTCACATTTCCATTTTTATATAAAATGCTTGCCAGTTTATGTGCCCTCTCCTTTTTGGCCCTAAGCCTACTTGAATAAATATCTGTGTGGGCAAATCATGCATGTAACTTTCAGCAAGACTTTTATAACATATATTTGTTTCTTAAGCATATGTTAATGATAAGTTTCCTCCATTAGTTTTTAGAGGAAAAGTAAAACTAGAATTCCAGTAAATTCACTCTTTCTTAGAACTTGTACATAATTTTTTTTCCTGTGACTGACCCTTAAATAGAGTGGCCCTTAATTAGAGGCAAATACATGGAGGTCACTATTCAAACAGACTGGGACCAGAAAAAATGTCCCTTAAATAGAGGTGTCCCTTAGGGGAGGTTCTACTGTAGTATTCAAGACCTTTAAAGTAAAATGCGGCTGAGAATCACCTGGAAACATTTTCACTTTGATGATAACACCTACAGGGGCGGCAAATAGGGGGGTCAAGAGGGGGCAATTGCACCCCCAAATTTTTAGCGCAGAATGGTAGAAAATGGGCGAATTCAATTTATGAAAGTCGGAATTCAATGTTCAGTAAAAAAAATCTCGCTGGTTCTCAGAAACTATTTGATGAAACTCGACACATTCCCAGACTATAAAAAGTGTTTTTCGTTATTTGGATGATGGCTTAGAAATTCATGAAGTATTTTCCGGCCTGTTCAGAACATAGAAAACTGATAGAGAACCATGGTTAATTTTAACTAAAGAAGACATTTTCTCATATAAGCTAAATATTTCATACTTGTGTGCCCAGTGTAACGATGGTATGTCCGATATGAGAGGCTCGTGCAAAGTGGTGTGGCTGCATGATTTTCACAAGAAAATTCCTTGATATTTTACATTCACTTTCACGCTCATTTTTTAAGTGTATATTTATTTAATGAGGGTTCATCGCTTTCTTCTGCTAGAAACACGTTTCAGCTGCTCAATGCATTACATGTTTTTTTAGAAGCTTCTTAAAAATGCATGTGATTATTGAATAAAAAAAAACCGTATCGACAAATAGGCTCTATAATTACGCAATCTCGATAAAATGGTCTTCAAGAGTAAAAACCATAGAAACATTACTCTAACTTCAAAGCAGTGATTTGACGACTGGAAGAATTATTGCAAAACGGTTTTTTCAATGGTGAAAAAGCTCATGCCTTTTTAGCATGTTTGACTTCGTTTGAATTTTTACTCAATTTGTTTGTACTGAGGAAAGTTTTTTAAAATTCTTTTCTGTATCAAAACATCCTCAATCTGCTACCCTTAATTTTCAGACTATTCAAGCCACAGTTCAATCTACAACTGATATGTGCACCATACTACCATAGTTCAATCTACAATTGAAACTGAAAATAGATTTTGCATATTGTAGATGTATATTTCAATCAAATCAAGCGTGAAACGTTTCAAAAAAATTCTTCTTCCGAGCCAAGTAAAAAAAAAGTGACAAAAATCCACATGATGATGTGAAGTTAAACATTGATTTTTTAAATTTTGTATGAAGTAATACGTTTACTTTCGAATGAAATTAACACAAGATTTGATGATAATTATTTTTCTGTATGGTTAGTATATTATCTATTGGATTTTTGAAACGAAAAATACAATGTTTCAATTATGAGTAAAATTTTTAGCACGAGGCAAGAAAAATTACAAGCAATATACCAACAGACCGGTTATCATGTCCAAAGACTGCAGTATCATCCTTGTTATGGGCTCATCAATCTGGAATAGTGAATAACAAAGGTGGAGGCAGATGATATCTCATTGAAGCTGAGAGTGCCAACGAGACTAGATTATTCAATGATGAAAATTTAAGCCCCTCACAATTTTTGAAGTTGCCTGGGTGATTTTGAAGAACACGATACAAAAAGTGTTTTCATACATAGCTTTGCTACTTCAATTATTTTTTAACTATTCCAATCAGCTCAGCTAGTAGAGAAAGATTTTTTTTGTAATGTCTCAGGAGGTTAGAGAATTATGTTCGAAGCACAATGGGCAAAAAAGTCAAACGAAGTCATACATGCTGAAGGGCATGAGCCTTTTCACCACCTTTTATGTTTAGCTGTACTAACAAAACAGCACGACACTGGGCACTGATAGATTAGTTACACGTTTCCCTGCTCTTCCAAATTCTAAAAATCATGCATTAAAACTTTTCGAAAAGGTATAAAACTTTAGTATTCAGATGTTTTGTATGACAACTTATTAGAAAGTGATTCAAAATTTTAATTGTTTCTAAACACTAATTTTTATTCATATTAAACCGATTTTATGACCGCTTCCTGTTAGCTAATGTGTGTTTAGGACCGCACTGTGGTAATACAGATTTAAGAAACTTGACCCCCCAAATGAAATGCTGAAATGCCACCCCTGAACACCTACCTTGCATAAGAATACACAATGCAAAAGCAGATTAAAAATTAACTTTTTTTTCTAGATATTGTACCGATAGCTGTATTGTAATATTTTATTGTTGAATGTTATGTAAGACTGTTTATATTAAAAAAGAAAAAAGTAAATGCAATAGCAATGGTCACTAGGGTGGGGCGAAAAATAAAAAGTTTTTTTCCGATCAACTAGTAATAGTTGCCAAAAGTTGTCTTTGGTGATAGTTAGCAAAAGTGCAAAATTTGATGAAGATCGGATAATATCTTCAGGGGGCGCTGTGGTCACAAAGTTTTATTATAGATTTTTTCCCGGATTTCATGGTTAAAATACGAAAAATAATGCTGTTAACTTATATCATTGCATTTTTTTACTCATAAGATTTATTTATGCACTGAAAGCATATGAAATAACCCATAAAAGTTCTTTTATGTTATTTATTTATATTTCCAGCATCTTAAAAAGAAACAAAAAAGTAAAAAATAGTGACTTTTAGGACAATACTAAGTAAAAACTGATGAATTTTACAAAATGTGACACAAAAATTATGAAAATGCAAATATATTAGACAAATAAAATTAAACAGCACTATTGAAACAATAATAAACAATTTTAAAAATCTGTAAAAATTTACACTACATACGTGATACAAATTTATGTGTCACAGTTAGAGCTTTTACAAAAATAGTCTTTTTTACTTTCAAAGAAAGGCAGTTCCTTTCGAGCCTCTAAACATGCACGAATGAAACCATCCCTGGCTTCTATTCCACTTACGGCCAGAGATGCATCCGTCACCAACTTTACGCAGCGCTCCACAGATTGAGTATGACAAGGAAATTTGCACATGTTTTGAAGAAAATGAGGAACATCTCCGGTTTTCACTAAGTCATGTAGCTCGTCCTCAGTTAGTATATTTGTTATAGGAGGTTTTGTTATAAGCACTTCTTCACACTGCCAATTGATCAAGTCGACATAGTCGGAAGAAGAAAAGTTAAGCTCAGGGATGGTAAAAGTACGGATATCATTATTGTTCACAGAATTAGTGTCTCGTACTCTCAAAATCCGATGAGCAGCTAACTGCTGTACATGCCTTCGATCATCATTTAACATCGCCAGCAAGATGTTTTCAGGATGTGCAAAAAAGGCGTTCCGCTGAATGACTGGATCGATGACATGTAACAGGTCGTCTGGCAAATAACGCGACAGATGAATAACGTGCCACAAGTTTCGTGCACCATCCTTGCATGCTGAGTTGCACTTAATTAGAAACCAGCAAGGTGTATAAACTTTAATAACGAATGAAACAAGCATTTTTAAATTTGCTGTTGGATATTCTGTGCCGATGTACAAACGCAAAATCCGACGTGAGCCATCTAGAATGACTCAAGGAACCAGGTACTCTTTCAGAAAGGTGTACGGAGCAGTTGCCACTAATAACGGCTTCAAATATTTCCAGTAGATATTTCTGGTCAGTACTTAGGTCCCCTCGGTCGATAGTTGGCATGTTTTGAATATTGCACTCAACGGCTTTATATTTCACTATCGGTAGTGATTCGCAGCCTATCAACATTTTGCCAATAGGACCGCCGCTGAATCCTCGGGGATTAGTACTTGGTCCATCCAAGTATTCTACTAAATGGCGAAGCAGCAATTCGTTGCCATGAAGCTGGCATATTAACCACTGCAATGGTCTGTGAAAGAATGTTTCAAGGCGTAAAATCACGCCATTTTCTTCTGGTATTTACTGCAGTACCGTCACATCCGACGGCGCACAACTGAGTAATATCAATTTTGTTTTCGACAATGAAATCCAGTATGCCGTTTGCAACTCCTTCTGCGTTTGATCGATTTGGCGAAATATGTCCTAAGTATTTATTATCTGGCAGCATAACCAGTGTTACATGTTCTTCAATAATTATTTTTCGATGATAACTGCCGGACACAGATTGTTCCAAGAACAATGTACTATCCTTTCGGCCATCAAAGTACAGACCTTGTACATCAGCACATTTTGGCCCTTGGTGATGAGCTTGCAGATTTTTTCTCACTTTTTTACGCTCTCGTTTCACTTTGCTTGGATCGATTATATTTGAAGATGTTTCAGGAGAAATTAAGCCCACGTCTTCTAATATGGATGATGCCAACGCGGCCGCTGATCTATTCGAAACACCGTATCGGTCACACGTTTTAGAAATTTTTTTCAAACTGACTCTTGCTTGCGAAGTGCTTGCTTTATAATTTATAACTATAAATTCAGGATCCTTTTCGTCCGTACCTTCTATTGAATATTCTTTATCAATTTCTGTTTCTTCAGAACCTTCTTCACGGGTATTAACTATGCTTTCCCTCTTCGCTCTTGATTCTTCTTTCTTTTTTCCTTCAAAACTCAGTTTTAATTTTCTTGTGGTTTGAATATCAATGTTTGAAATAAACATTTTTCTATCACCACGCTGATCAAAAAGAAAAAGTTGTTCTTTGGAAGGAACTTTGCGAGTCTTGTCGCAGTTACACGCACTGAAACGGCATTTACAACAAGCGATGTCGAAAAGTTTTTCTCGAGCTTCGGATGAAAATAACTGCATCTTTGCGTTAAACGCATTTGTTTTAACAGATTTTTTGTTCATAGTTTTCTTCAGGTTTTTATATTTGCCGTGAAAATGTCGAATCATTTGAACGATTCATTTATGTGAAACTATAGGAATAGAGGAACGATGCCATATCTCTTCTAACTTCGTGGCTACGTCTTCTGCTATCAGTCACTGTGGGCTCTTTGGAAGAACTAAACTGTTTCTTTTTGTGTGCAAGAAATAAATAATACTTAAATACATCTTCATACGTAGGTAACATCAATAATATAAACAAACTTTACAATACATTTCTTTTCCTAATGTATACGAATCTTACATCACTGGAATTGCTATTGAATTCATTATTATTAAAATATTTTTAAAAAACTTTTAAATGTAAAGAAATATTTAGTAAAAAGTTGGAATCTAGACTGAATGTTTTTTTTAAACTTTTTTTTGTATATGATGCGATACTAATTAGAAATAAAACATGCCATACATAGTGCGATTTTTTTATTATATTTTACACCATTCATTCTTTGTAAAACAAGTAAAAAACAGCTCAACCTAGTAAGTTTTTTTACCTTCCAAACGCAAAAGAAATATGATTCCTGCCAAACAACTTGACAACGCGATTTCTAATATAAAATATTGACTCTGAAAATATTACATAAGAATGGGTTTGAAACCCCCCAAACCCAAAGGGGGGGGGGGGTATGTAGAGATTTTTCCAACCTCCCTTCCCCTCGGGCCCTTTACATGCAAGGAAATGTTTTCAGTCCTGTGAAATATGACTGATGTGTTAGATTTGATTACAAGAATTTTTAAAATGAGGAATCAAGTTTGTAAAGTTTTATTTTTTCACATAGTAAATGAGCCACACAACAAATATACACAATAAAAATATTAAAATATTTATTTCAAACTGAAGTTTTCCATAAAAATGTACAAAAACATACAATAGCTTGAGCTCTGATAGTAATAAGATAAATGAACATTGTATCACTGGGATGAAAAAATACACACAATCTTATGTGTACTACTGTTTTTGTGTAAATAACAAAAAATAAGCAAAATACACCAGTATTAGTTTTTAAATATAAACAGGAAACAAAATAGTAAAAATTTCATGCGTCGAGGTTCCCCACTTTTCATTAAATGCAGTATTGACAAGTGTCATGCTTGGACGGAATCATCACTTTTTGTAAAATATGAAAGTAATAGAATCCAAAGAAAACTACCTTTAGCAATATTCTTTTAGTTATTATTGCTAGTTTGTGCCATTTCTTAAACAATTGCTTCTTTATTCACAAGAAATAATATAACTTCATATTAAAGCATTTGTTCCACTGAAACTATTGTACAGCAATTAAACACACCCATGCCCTAATAACACAAACCCTATTGGACGGATAAGATCACATAGCAGCTTAAAAATATATTTTAAACAGAAGAACAGTTAGCCACAGATATTAGTTTAAATAACTAGAAATGTTCTTAATACAAAAACATATATAAAAAGGCATTTAAAATTACATGGACATTATAAAAATATTTGTGTGTAAGCAGTTGCATTCCAAAAATTTAACTGAATCACAAAAATATTTTGAGATTCTGAAAGATGCATCAATGGAAATTTCGGAATGGTTATTTTTCATTTCTAACACATTATGCTGTTTTTTATGCTAGACTGCCTCTGAAAATTAACTTTAATTTTTCTTTTGGATTATTACAATAACAGTACTTTACATTCAGTAATTAAATGCAATGTTTTACTCATATTCATTTACAACTAACACTGAACATCTCATTATTTATGTAATATTATTAAAGTTAACCCATAAACCATTATTTTTTTTCTGGAATCACTATAAACTATATTCATCACATTTCCTTAAATTAACTTTAGTTCAGCTGCTTAGGATACATTAAAGAGCTCATGTATGGTAGATTAGAATACTAACTCATGATTTTTTAAACAGCAGTTCTATTTATAGGAAAGTTGTAAGCATAGCTAATTAACTATCGAAATTTAAAAGCTTAGCTAAAAACTTGCTTGCCATGAGATGAGTTTTTACTCTTGAACTCAAATGCACTTCAACTAGTTACAACATTTAATATAAGAGGTAAAAAATTACTTTTAAAATTACATTACTTTTTAATCCTTTTCTTGAAATAATCAAAAACAAGATACCAATAGAAAGTAAGTAAAACAACTCCAATATTTCGCATTAGAGTTATGCAGATGTTAAATTATTCTTCAAAGTTTTTTTTTCAAATAATTTGTCTGAAAATTTTTAAAATATTTTGCATGTGATATTATGGTCTACAGGTTCTATTATGCACAGTATAAGAATGTAACTGAACATTATTTTCGAGAATATCACTGAAAGTTCAATTGAAAAAGGTTATTAACTTCAAAAAATAGTTGCATTAGTCAATTCCCGGACAGAAAAAGTCGTCTGAATACCAATTGGTTTCCTAAAATTAACATGGTTACATAATATAGTATAACTTCCTTTCACATGGTGATCAAAGTTACTGCAATAATGGCAGTAGAATACATGGAAGTATTAAAAAAAGCAAAACTTTGTTGCATAAAACAGCATTTTGGTTCAGATATCCAGAAAAAGGGATCCATATACCCCAGTTTCCTAGAAAATCACTCAGTTTCAAAAAGTCTTCTGAAAACAACTAATAGAAAAGATTAACATAAAATGTGCATATTCTACTTCTTACACTGAAATAATATAAAACTTGTATTTCATCGAAACATTAAATCCTTTCAACTTTTTCCAGAAGTTGTGCCTAACATGCCATATTTAAATAGTAATTGGGTTCAACATTTGTTTTTAACATTTTCAAACCTTTTAAAAGCAAAGTTGACTTCTAAACATCTACACAAAAGGAATACTTCTTTCAAAGTAGTTTTTTTTTTTTTTTTTTGAACTAGTAGAGTAAATATAGGATAAAGTTTTTTGAAAAATAAATGATCAACACTAAAACTACATCGATGCTATTTTAATAACTTTAGAGTCATGATCAAAAAATAGTTAGTTTTGCATTATGCAAATAAGAGGGGTAAAAAGTACATGTTTTCATGCCTATAATCAAAATACATTTTGAAATGAAATTCTAAGAAAAGTGAAAAAAAAAAAAGTCACTTTTCTGAATCATTCTTCTAATGAATTAAAAAAACCACAGGCGCAATTTTCTCTTCTTCTGAAGTCATTATGGAATAAGTGAAGTGTTAAGCATACTCCCCCCCCCCCACCTGCATGTTCATTTTGTTAAAAAGAAATTACATTTATTAAAATTCAGTACAAATTTTGAAAACATGATACCATATCAAGTCGAGTTCTACTGTTCTTAAATAAGAATATTTTAAACAGTGTTGTAATGACATGGAATGTATACATTGAACTTAGCTGCAACTAAAGATGATTAAATGAAAAAATATGACATATAATATTATATTACTCTATAATTCTAAATATGATCTGCATCCTTATTAAATTAAGGGTAAAGTTTTGAAAATAACAGAATATCCTTTAAAATTGTATTCAACTTTTTATGTGAGTGATGAAAAAAGATCACAAAATAACCCCTTCCAAAAGAAAATGTTTTGGTTTGAACAGTCAACTAAAACTTTTCATTATCAGAAATGCACACATTGGAACTTTCCCGACTTATCATTTTCTCATATCTATCTGAGAGCCATAGGTTGAGAAATCTACAACAAAGAATGGTAGCATATACAATTAAATCCTTGATAAAATCCTGATCCTAGTTTTGAAACCAACTTTTAAGAAAATGTTTGGGGGCATTCTGAATAATACAGTTATATAAATGAAAATTGCTCAATGAAAATGAATCTTTAAAATACTGAAAACAAATGACATTGCACAAGTTAAAATATGTTGCTTAGGAAAACGAACTCATAACTTACAATGCAATTACCATAACTTAGTCATGAGTATATCTTAACAAGAACAATAAACACACATAAAAGAAGAAAACTAGTCCCAATATTTTCAGAGTAAAATAATCTTAAAAACTCTTTTGATACATTGAAAATTTTCACCAGTATATATATACAAGTGTAAAAATACAACCAATTCTTCAACATACACTAGAATATTTTAAACAATAAATGTGTGCGTTCAATGAGAAATGAACATATTTCTTGTAGATTAATCCTAGATTGCACTGCACACTGCATGTAAGACTTATAGCAGAACATAATTTTTTGCTCAAAGTATAAAAAGTATAAAAATACGTAACTATTATTTCCAAAAATGAAAAAATATCATTTTCAGCGTCAGATATAACAAATGCACTCAGGTAAAATGGAAACAGTAGAAAGTATATTGTATATTTGTTGGTTATGAAGTAATGAAAGGAAATTTTTTTCTAAAGGTGGCACATTCTTTTCAAATGTTGAACAAAATTTATACCTAAAGAAATTTTAAAGCAAAAATTAGAACACTGAACAAATCACATGAAATTTTTAAAAAACTGAGATAAATTTGAAAAGATAAAACTGAGAATAAAAAATAATAATTATTTTTTGAAAAAACCAAGCTATATGAGCACATACCTTCAGTATCCATACATTAGTAGCTACAATTGTAGATATCATGCCTAAGCTCAGAATAAACGATGAATAACACAAGTTACTTGATGAGGTTCTGTAATATAAAGCTGTTGCATCACCTAAAGTGAAAATTCCACAAAAATAGTTATTTGTAGTTACATAAAATAAGTTCTTAAGAGTCATTTTTTTTTAAAAGCTGGACAAAGTGAATGGGGGGCCTGATAGAAGACACCTTCAATTTCCCTGAAACCTTCAGGATATTTTACTTATATTGCGATAAGAAAAAGTAAAGCTTCTTTCCTATCTAATTTGACTTGTTTGCCCCCGAGTGGAGATCAAAGTTTAAGGTCGTGAGAAAAAAGAGCTAAATATATGATTGCTTTGCTTCAAAAGCAATGAGTGAACCAAGCCAATTCTTTTAAATGTGGGTACTACTTGATCCTAGGTACATGCTAGCATTAATATTTTGGTGGCTCACTCATGGCTTTGAGAGCAAAGGTCAATTGAAACTGATACTTTTTTTTGCCTTGTTTGGACCCAGATATCTGCTAAAGCCGTGAGTAACCCTCGGAAATAAGTATATGATTAACTACTCACTACAGTATAGTACTAAGAAAAATATAAAATAGCTTTGGTGTCTCCTGGTTTTAGTAGTTAAACGGTCTCAAGCCAAGATTTTTTAAAAATGCCCAAGTTTAGAAGTCAATAACTTTGATCCCAATGGGTCAACAACTTTGGGACACAGCTGTAGTTATAATCCGAGTGGTTTGTTTAAGGTCCAGGGTTAGAAATTCATGGCAACTAATCAACTTTTTTAATTACGAGATCTCTTAGTTGATAATTTGAAACAAAAAGAACCAGCTTTAGGTCAATTACTCTAAAATGCCAGAGTCAATAACTTTGAGCAAAAGCTGTAATTATGCTCTACGTGATGAAGTTTTAGAATCATGTCAGAAAAACATGAGATCTAATCATCTTACTTTATTAAATAGTCTCAAAAATGATGATTTCAGTATAAAAGAGCGTTTTTTCAAGAGTTTATATGTGTGCTACTCAAAATCTTATGAGCTCAAACTCACACAAATACTAGAAAGAATCAACAGCCAAATGTACTTTAAGCTCCCAAAATTTTTTATGATTCTAGTGTAATATTTTTATGCTTGAAAAGTAAAAGTAAAATAACTAAAAATTATGCAAAAATTGCATATTACTGCATTTTACAGTAATCTGCAATTTTTGTGCAATTTTGCATTATTATTCCTTGTATTTACTAAGGTGCTGATCTATGTTTAAAAGTTCATATGCTTTCACCAATATTTCCTCAGTGCAGCCTTGAAACTTTGTGAACACACCTTGTTTATATACACTATATGACTAAAAGTATTGGGACACTTTCAAAAATTCACATTTTTAAGGATTTCTCAAGAAATAAGAGACCAATTGCTTTGTAACTTTTGTCACATAAAAGGTATGCTCCAGCTGTCATTTTCCAATAAAAGTTACATCACCCTTGTTTTTCAGGGATCAGTTACAAATTGAGGAAAACAAAAATGTCTTTTGATCATCACTCATCGTAAATAGCTGAGAATAAGTTGTAAATTTCAGAAATTAGTTAGCTTAATGTGTACAATTTTTTCACATAATTTAAGAGAAATTATCACTGATATTCACGAAGATATAAGCATTTCTTTCAGAACTACGAATTTTATTCGAACGTTTTTGGCTCATAACACGCAAAGTTTTCTGCAAAGCTTACCAAAGTTTCAGAAAACTTGACAGTATAAAAGAGAAGTATTATACTAAAATTTAAAATTAAAATATTGCAAATTTAATAAAATATGGACATTTAGAGCAATTAATTTTTTCTGTGCATGCGCGAAAGATAACAATAACTTCCATAATCTAAAATCCAACTAGATTCCTCAACTCATGATGAAATTCCAATTGAATATCTTAAAAATTCAGAAAGATATCAGCGATCTAATGAGCTGAATTTCAATCATTCTTGAATAGGCAACGCATCATGAGGGATTGTTCGCAAATAATCTGTTTTTATCATGACTCACACTGAACAATTGCAAGCAAATGTTGAAACATTCTTTCATGATACCACAGGGAGAATTTTTGAAAGTGTCCCAATACTTTTGGTCATATAGTGTATATTTACATGGAGAGAGAGGAAGAAAGAGGTATATTGATAGGGGTAGGCTGATAAAGTTAAATATGTGGGCTTTTAGTTTAAAATTTAAGAGTGGTACTGATAAATCATGTGTATGGTAAAAGAAAAAAGTACAGTGAAACCTAGGTAACTCAACACCCCAAGGGAACATGTCAACGTATATATGAGTTTTTAGTTTACAATTTAATAGCGATGCTGATAAATCCCAAATGTATAGTAGAGGAACAAAAAGTACACAGTGGAACCTTGATAACAGAGTATCTCCAAGGGAACATGAAAGCCATGTCATCTTACTGAGGTTCCATAATTTTAATTCTCAAAGAATTCCTTTATCACTTACTTACTAATGTTTATAATTAACAAAGATTATAATTTAACACAACAATTTACTATATGATAATTCCAGTAAATGAATTTTCTTTCTTTTTATAATAAAATCACTAATGTTAGTTAAATATAATAAAGTCACTAATATTAGTTGTACTATATATAGTTGTACAGTACCTTGTGAGGAATAAATCCACAATTTTTTAAAAGATATAAAATCTTTTTTGTCAGTCAGGTCTGTTAAAGATAAAAGGTCCTGCTCACACTTATTTGAAAAGCATGACATGGTGCCTTCTTTCTCCAAAGGACTCCCCCTGGGAACATTTATCCTACACTTTCCTTACCTATTAAAATTGCACTACTAGCACAGAGTGTGGTGGCTGACTCCTTAGGATAAAATATAGAAAGAGCTTTCCAGAAAAGGATTGACTAACCAAGAAACCTCAGCGTAAAATACTGAGAATACGTCAATATGAAAGTATGCTAGTACTTGACTACCCATGTAAGTTGACCGCTTTCTCAGGCACAGAATAGCCCTTATCATACAAATCAACCACTGTAAGTTGACCACCTGTCTAAGTTGATCACTTTTTACAAGCACGGAATTAGCCCTTATCATATAAATCAACTTCTGTAAGTCAACTTATACAAGTTTCATTTTAGCGAAAATTGCACTAGAATAAGAATTGGATGTTGACTTATAGAGGTTCCTGAAAATATGTGTCAAGTAAGGAAGGTTTTCACCCATTAAAATTTGCATTGAGCAAACCATAAGAAAAAAAAAAGTCTAGTTACAAGGCTAGTTGAGTTATCCGCATATTGATTTACCAAAGTTTCACTACAGGGTTCCCACTCTCACAGCAGATTAAAAAATAGGCCCGTTATATGGCCTTTTTCAGGCATGTTTCTAACTAAACTCTATACCAAAAAAAAAATCAATGCACCAAGAAGCAACCATCTGATTTGAAATTTTGTATGCACGAGTGTTTTGACCAGATATGCAAATGATTAAAAATTTGGTGTCCAATGAATGAACAGTTTGATCTCCAATAGTTTGATAAATTTTAAAGATAATCTCTTTTAATTTTTAAAAAAATATATATGATTTTTAATATACAGTGAAATCCTGCCACATCGAATACCAATACAGTCCCAATTTAATTTCCATTACATAGCTTAAATTCTACTACAACAAAATTCCCATTACAGTCAGCAAAATTTGTGGTCTCCAGAAGTTAGTTGTACAGGATTTCAATTTATATTAATGACAACATCCAAAAATTTTCAGAGTGGGACTGTGACAGGATCATCAGTTACAACAAATAACATAGCGACACTATTGCAATTTTTGCTAAAAAAAAATTATAACTGCTGAACCATTCATATGGTCCCACTCTGAAAATTTCTGTATGTATTGATTAGAATACATTAAATATCATACCGGTCTTTCAAAAATTCATAGGACACAGTCTTAAAACATTTTGAATTTTTAAATTTCGTTTTTTTGCCCGAAAATTATTCAAGTTACAGATCAAACCAAAGCAAAGGCAATTCTGTTGAAAACATGCTATTATAAAACAACAGCTCTCATAAAACTTGAGTTATAGTATTCTAAAGCAAAATTTTATCAAAAATTAAAAACAAAATTTCCCATATTATTTGCAGTAACTGCTGCTCCATTCATGGTTCCACCCTGAAAAATTTTGAATGTTTTCAAGGAGAAAGAAAACAGTGAAAAAAAAAAATTTGTTTTTTGACATTTTTAAAGGACACTGTCTCAAAAAATTGATTTTTTTAATTTAAAAACTTGTAAAACAAATTCTCAAAAATCATATAAAAATGAAAGTGCATGTAATTTTCTTTGTTTTTCTATTATGATAGATTTAAAAAAAATAAATTAACCAGAAATTTAACAAGCCAAAGAGATAACTTCTGAAAGTCTGACATGGACTGACCCAAATGATAAAAAATAGGGCCTTGATTTAATTTATTTTTAGGGTTTTTGACTACTAAATATGGCTTTTAGAGGGATCCCAACAAACTACCTGAAAATAAGACCTTTATAGGGGCTTATGAGGGCCCGCGGGAACATTTTTATAGGAAAGTATACAAATAAATTTCTAACCAACCTATTTTAAATTCTCGGACAGGTGAAGACATTTTCCCATCACCACCATTGCTGAAAGCCAAAACACGTAGCTTGTACACTTTGCCCAAAGTGAGGCCAGAAACCACAACTTCTAAGTCATTTCCATCCAAGAAACGATAGACTTCTTTTGCTGATGTCATGTCTTGGTCAGATTCCCAATACCGAACCTGGAACATCAATGTTTTTTAATCTTGTAATCAAAACATGCATGCAACAAAACATTGATAAATTGACTAAACAAATATAAATATGATTGATGCATTGAATAAAATTGATAAGAAACATTTGAAATGAATTTCTCATTCAATTCATAAGTTTTACTTTCGTTTTCTTTTTTAAATAGCTATATGGTTCTTAACAGTATTTGATTAATATTCAATAAATATAAATTACTTTAGTGACAAAGCTTGAAAGAGAGTGAATCACCTCTCGTCTGAAACATAAACTTAGGATCAAGTGCAGCATTTAAAAAAAATAGCTCATAAAAAATAATGTAAAAATGCACTACTATTCAAAACTAGCAGGTCAAGGAAGGGTGAGTTTAAAAATTCTTCAAGGAGGAGGTGAATGATTTTTATTATTTATCTCTTACAATGCATCATGATTTATGCAAGCACATATATATATGGGCTCTAGAAAAATTATTCTCCACAAAAACTATTTTACACTCCATCTTTTCAAATTTTAAGCTTTTTACAAGAGGTATAGTTAGGCATTTTTTTACAACTAAAATATATGCAATTTTGTTAAACTGCATATATTCACAAAGCATCCTCATTTAGTTTAGAGATATTGAAAGTTAAATTTGAAAATTTGGCTAATTTTATGAATGCAGTTTTTTTTTCCCCTCAGTTTTCCTTGATTTTGATTTAAGAATCAATAGATTAATAAATAGTTTATTAAATGTACTATCTAAAATAAAAAAAAACACGAAAATGCTACTAAAGTATTGAAAATCTTAAAAATACTCATCAGCTAATTTTTCTAATGAGTTTCGAGTGAACTTAAGGAATAAAACATCCACAGTTTGAAAAATAAGCTTCCAAAAAATCAAGTACCAAAAACATATTATTTAAATAATAATAATGTGCTTAGTATTATTTTATCCTCAGTGCATCTTTACCAAACACTAGGGATGTGACGTTCATGAACGAACGGGTTTAAAAGTACAAATCCTTTAAATGAACGAGTCGTAACAATCTAACTAAAAAATGAATGACCATTCTTTTAAACGGCGAACAGTTCGGAACATTGTATTCACGAAATTGTGATAAAATCATTTTTTTTTTTTTTTTGAGCAATCACGATTGCTTATTGTTCTCATTTGACCGTTTTTGAAGTCCGTGCCTTTTTCAACTTGGACCAGAAGCCTATGCAGCACCACTGCCCACCGTCCTCTGCTTTGCGGCGCGGCGCGGCTGGTCCGGTTTTGAGCTACCCGCTTCTCCTGGTCGGAGGCGTCCATGTCCTACACACACACGACTTCAAACACATACACACACACGACTTCACACACATACACACACACGACTTCACACACATACCCTCACACACGCCTACGTGCATACACACAGGTCTACGCACACACACAACTATGCACACGTAACCGCCCAGGAGGAAAGGCAGGCTGGGGGGGGACAGGAGCCGTTTCTAAAAACAATAACTCCAATGAGTAGGGTCCGGTCTCAGTTCATGATTGCGAAAAACATAATTTGAATTCAAAATTTCAGAATTCAAATTAATTTTGTTTTTTAAATTAATCTTGGTTGGGGTAAGTGGGGGGATTCCAGTGCATGCAATTCATTTTTGAAACCTTAATACAAAACTTTTGAAACAAAATTTTTTAAACTTATTACCTCATTTTATCTTGGACATTACTGATTAAAAACAAATGATGCTTGAATTTTCTTAATGCTTATATTTTTTAAAAGATCAGATGGGTGTTCAGATTATTACAATAAATATTTTCATGAAAAATTAATGATGTTGTGTAACGTTTGTGTTTCCAGATTTATTATTTTAGGTTCGTAAAATTTAAAATTTGTAAAAACTGTTCAAATGTTTAACTTTTTTTTACCTTCAATGTACTATATATACATATTGCAATATTATTTTACACATATGTGGGTATTTTGTGTGAATAGAGTTCACTGGAAAAGAAATACCCATTTTGGGTATTTACCCGGGTATATACTCTGGGTACCCTCGAAAACAGATACCCAGGTATTTTACATCACTGTATGAGATCTTCTCAAATTTATTAGTTATTAAATTTTTATGATGTGAACAGGTGAGAATAAGGTTTAGTTATATATATAGCTCTACTCAATTTCACTGGCATTAAGTGATGCTGTCAATCCTCCTGTTAGGCAAAAAAAAAAAAACAGAAAATAATTTAGAAAAAAAACAGGTAGAGACAGCTTAGGAAAAAATGTCAACAGTGAGACCAACATTCAGTCGAAATTGGTGCTATATGATGACACAGAATTCAGAGTTAGTCAGCTTACTCAGCAGGCAGAACAAATTCAGCAGGCTCCAGAGCATGCTGAAGTCTAGTCACTAATAATTTCTGAACAGCAAGAGCTAAACAACTGTGCTAAGCACAAAAGTCATATCTGCAGCTGTGTTTAAAATGAGAAATTGCCATTTAAAGTTTTGTGCTTCCATGTTTTTGATTCAGATCTAACTTTTTCAGAACTTTTTAAAAAATATTTCCCACAGACAAATGACCATAAAACATTGTATTTAGGTAAAATTTGTGACAAAGAACCACCAGGTGACCATAATTCAATTCTGATAAGAAGTGCAGGTACGACTTTTGTGCTAGCACAGCAGTATAGTCATAAAAGTGGGATCTGGGTACCCTATTTTTGATGCCATAAACTACACAATGAAGTCACTTAGGGCACCACCTGACACCAAAACTCAAGAGTTAGCATTCATATCTCAGAAACGGTATGAAATTCAGGAAAAAACTAAATACCAAAGTTGTCACCAGTTTAAGAAAGAAAAGACATTAAAATGAACCTTTGCTTGATCCTGTTGACATCAAAATTCTTCCAACCGTTTTACTAAAATTTAGACTTGATAAATGTACATTCATATTCTTAAAAATGATTCATTAATTGTACTCCAAGACACATTCGTGAGGTCCAGCAATGAGTGTTGCCACTACATAGTGCTATAATCAGCTCCATTGTTTTGCACATGGCCAATTTATTATAAGTAGAACCACTTCTGTGACTCTACTCTAGCTGTTCAGAAAATTATTGAGGTGGCAATGGCCTTTAGTAGGAATCCTGAGTAATGTTTGTATCATGATGGTATTTTGTCGATTATTGTTACCAACCACATAAAATGTATCCTCATATTGAGAATCAACATTCTAAAAAAAATGTTGCATTTAAAAAATAATCATTTGTATGTGTGACGGTGTAGTCACACCCACAACATGAACAAATGATTATTTTTTAAACACAAAAAATATTTTTAGAAAGATGATACACAATATTATGATACATAATGGTTTTTTATACTTCAGACACATAGAAATAAAAAGCCAAAGTTTAAATTTCTGGGAATAAAGTGTGAACATATACTTAAAATTGTCATACCCATGCAAATGGATTGAGGAATATATAGTCACAAAGAGATAGAAAGAAAGAAATTACTTTATAGCCTCTAATTGGTTCTTCTTCTGTAGAAGGTAAAACACCTCTCCAAGAAACAGCCACACTAGTTGGATTAAGAGCATCAACACGAACATTTGTTGGTGGGCGCAAGGGAGCTAGTAAGAAAGATTATAGTAAATGTTCTTATTTCTAATCAAAGGCAACATTTGAATATCATGATGGTGAACTGATTATGCAAAACATTTCCTACGACAGATTACGTCGGAATTCTTTCAGATGGGGTCTTACACATTTATGAGAATAAATATCAACTAGTTTCCTTCATTCTTCATAACCTTTTGAAACCTTTTTTTTTTTTTGCAATCTAAGCATTGCAGAAAATAAAATAAAATAAAGCAAAAAAGTTTCCATTTTATAAGAATGTTTTAAGCAGTACATTGAGTAAATCCAATGCTCACATAAAATTGAGAATAAATTCACAGAAAATATACTATTTTCTTAAAAGATTGTGTAAAAATGTTAGAAGAATTTAATAAAAAAAGAACCATTTCCTGGATGAACTTGAAATATATATTTAATAAGAATAATAATATACATGTTTTCTCTGTATTTGCATTACTGTAATAGGAAAAGTGCAAAATAGAATGACAGCATTTTATGAGCTATCATAGCAATTTATAAGCAACTTTTAAAAGTACTTATACACTGCTGTTTGTAACAAATGCAAAACCATGAAGGAATCATCCGAATGAAATGAAATTTTCAGCAAATGTTAATTATAGGATGTAATGCAAAGATGTAAAGTTTCAAAGCCCCTACATAAGGGTGGTGTGAGCAGTGCCCTCTGAACTGGGTGATGGGGATAAATGGGGTGAAATTTCAACAACTTAGGAAGTTTGAATAGGGGAGAATCATCAGCCCAATATGTGCAAACTTTTCATTGGCCTGCTTATTCGCCAGATATATTTCCTATTAAGCAAATGTGGGATTTGGTTAGTTATGTCCTACAGCTTCAAACAATGAACTTTGGGTGCACATACCAAGAATATGGAGTTCTCTTCCACAAGTTGACATTGAGCAACCATGCACTAGTTTGAATGTCCCACAACAGCCCTTTATTTACATGCTTCCAGCATCAGTTGAGAGGTTGCTGCTCACACCACACAAGCATGGTGGCTCGAAACTTTACAAATTTGCACACAAATCCTATGATTGATATTTGCTGTGAATTTCATTTCATTTGAATGATTCCTTCATGGTGTTGCACTTTTTTACAAACAGTATATGGTTTCTTACAGCAAAATTCTAACAGAATTAACATGTAAAACCACAACATGCTTCCTGAAAATAAAAATCTTCCAACCTAATAATAACTTAGTTTTTGTCTGATCTCATAATGTTATTAAAAAATCTTAACATCAGAATTAGGAGGAGGGGAGGGGGCTCATCAACTTTGAGTGAAGCTAGAAGGGTTTATAGGGGCCTAATGTCAAAAGTAAAAAAAACTCTAAATAGTGTGATCTATAAACAAACTGTAATGTCTAAAACTGGTTTTAGAATTCAATTTCTAATATGTATGGAGATTTGCAATCTAGTTAGTACTTGCCTTGCATATTGCACCTATAATCAGGAATATGTTTTTTTTCCCGGGTAACACAAACCTACGGTAAGAAAAAGGGAAGTAGGAGGTAATAACCCCTCAAAAATAAGATGCTGGATCTGCATTTGCCTCATACATCATATTTGAGTAAGATGTAAAATACTCTGAAAAAGTGATTTTTTTTTGAAGTGCTGCAGCAAATATTTGGATACAGATCTTAAGAATGTTGTCCATTCAACATTACAAAAAAATGCTTTCAAGGCTCATCCAGAGCATCTCCTTGTAGGAATGCTGTTCGACCAACGTAAACACATTAGATTGCTTGCACTCAAGAAAATTGAAAAAGCACGTCAAACTAAGCAAACTGAGGTGCGAGTCTTTAAACGCCCTAAAGTTGACTTTGAAGCTGAAGATTATGTGGATTTAATTAATTAGCAATCTACAGCAATTACAGAACCACCCCTTGTTACTGATATAAGCATTACAGAGCTGGAATTGATGGCTGAAACTGGTCTTAGTGACAGAAAAGAGTTTAGGATTCCATCGCACACACAAGCAGTAGAGAAAATTGTTAAAGAGGTCACAGAAGGTTCAAAACCAGTACACAGCTCAAAGGAAAGGGATGGCTTTATTCAGTCTAGGCTCATAGATAGAAAAGAAATTCCAAAATTTGAAAGAAAAAGCCATTTTAAATCAACTACTATGGATCAATATGAACTGTAAAAGAGGCTTAAGTAAGATAATTTAGTTCAATTGGAGGAAGCACATTTCTTTAAATTCTGATAAATCTATTCTGAAAAAGAGTTTGACATATTTTTTAAATTAATTAATTATTAGTTCCTTCAATATCTAAAGTTTTTTTTTTTTTTTTTGATTTTCTGAAATAGTTCATTTTGATAACTTTGTAAAAAATGACAGCTTGATCAGTTGTTTCAGGCTGAAAAAGCCTCCAGCAAAACTCACGCATCCTTTTAGAGCTGTTTAAAAACAGTAGCATGGAAAAAGCTTGATATAATATGATAATACACATAATATTCTACACATGTGTTGGTGTTTCGTTTTTTGTACTGAATTCTTGTGATTTCATACTTTTATGTAATAAAATGAAAACAATGTATGCAAGAGTATTTCATAACCTTTTTTTTTTTAACTTCACATAACTAATCTTACAATGTAACCAGAAAATAAATTCAAATATTTTTTACCTACAACACATAAAGAAATAAATAAAAAATTCTTCATTTACAAAAAAAAAATTAAATCAAAGTTAGCTTTAAAAAACAAAAAAAAAATTGCAAATACATTTATATTGAAAATTCTACCTTGAACTTTAAAATATCCTTATTTTTGTGAAATATGCAGGAACCTAAATGTCGCATGAGAGCAAAATCTTTTATTTGACGATAATTCCCGGCTTTATTACTCACAATTTTCAACTTGAAAATAGTTTCACATTTTTTCTGTTCTTTAAAAAAGAAAAATAAGAAAAAAGGTTTTTTTTTTTTTTGAAGGAAGTGATAAACTTAAGGCCTCTTGCGGGATACCTAAATATTTTTTTATTTGAATGAGATTTTTTGTGTAGTATGTGGGTTGGTAGGGGCAACTTTTTATCAATATGACAAATTGAATTTCAATTTCCAATACACCCTAACATACATAAGTATATACAGACGTGAGGAGAAAACTCGTTGTAATTAACTCGGGGATCGTCAAAATGGATATTTCATGTGTCTAAACAGGGTTTGTATAAAACGTAACTGGACTGAGCTTAAAAAACATATTTATTGGCAAAAAATCTACTTTTTCTCTAGAAATCTTTGAAGTAGTTCCCATGGAAGTCAATAACCCTTTGGTACTGGATTTTCCAGTCGCTGAACGCCCTCTGGAAGTCGCAATCCGTAAAGCTTCTAGATCACTAGTCGTAGAGAATTGAACAGCTTCCAGAATCCCGAACCGTGTCCCCTTTAGTACTCTCTTCACCTTGGGGAATAAGAAGAAGTCTGCCGGTGCCGTATCCGGCACGACACTCCTTTTGCTCTTCTGTCAGGTGTTTTGGCACTAGCTTTGCATAGATCTTCCTTTTGCCCAGATTGTTCTTAACAATGGCGTGAACAGTAATCTTATCGATCCCAACCTCTTCAGCGATTGTTCGGATGCTCAGACGACAGTCAGTGTTCAACACAACACGCACTTTTTGCACCTTTGGTTCGTGTGACTGGTTGATGGATGTCTGGTACACTGTTTGTTGTGGACGTCATCCCAACCCTCTTGGAAATTCTTGTGCAACTGGAAGACTTGAGTTCTAGATACCGTAAACCTCATTGATCATTTGAAGAGTTTCTATAGGCCTTTTCTACAGTTTGACACAAAATTTGATGTTAACACGTTGCTTGATCGTACGCTCCATTTTCACTCCAACGAGATCACTAAACACACACTGCTCTCTTGCACAATGCTAACCCTCCAGGCGTATGGAGGCAAGTGAATCGGGTTCGCTTCCCTTCCCTCGATCCCCCACCACCACTAGAGTACCAACAATCGGTATACAAACGTTTTACCTGGGCATCACAAACTCAGTCCGATTACTTTTTATGCAAACCCTGTAGGTTCTTAGGCGTATATCCACGTGTGGTCGGGTTGTAAACAAAACTCAATATTCATTTGAAGGCGAGTAAAATGGAAATTAAGGTCGATTTTTGAGTGAAATTTTTTTCGTGAATACAATACTTCCTTTACTATGTAAAAGGAAGTAAAAAATGACAGTGTTTTCCCCTCAGTACCCTTCATATATATATATATATATATATATATATATATATATATATATATATATATATATACACACAGTCCAGTCCCATTAATGTGCCCATCTGTCAAAAGCCAGAATAACCGCCTTTTGCAGAGCGGACTGCTGCGAGACGTGCAGGAAGAGAGTCACTTAGGTCCCTGAAGGTGTTCTCTGGGATGTTGAGCCATGCCGACTCTAATGCCGTGGCCAGCTGTGCTAGATTACGCGGTTGAGGATCCATGGCGCGAACAACTCGATCGAGATGGTCCCACAGATGCTCGATTGGATTTAAGTCAGGTGAGTTTGCTGGCCAGAGGAGGACTGTAAACTCATCCTGGTGCTCTTCGAACCATGCACGTACACTGGCAGCTGTATGGCACCTCGGATTGTCCTGCTGGAAGATGCCATCATCCTGAGGAAAAACAATGCGCATGTAGGGGTGGACATGGTCCGCAAGGACAGATGCAAACTTATATTTATCCATCGTGCCTTCCACAATGATCAGTGAACCCAGAGAATGCCAGGAAAACATTCCCCAGACCATAATACTCCCGCCTCCAGCTTGGACCGTTCCGGCAATGGTTGCAGGGTGGTTCCTTTCAGAGGTTTCACGCCTTATATGCCAACGTCCATCTGTCCGATGGAGCATAAAACGCGATTCATCTGAAAACGAAACCTGTCGCCACTCAGTGGACGTCCAGCTGCTGTACTGGCGTGCAAATTCTAGCCTTCGTCGTCGATGAACAGCAGTCAGCATAGGTGCACGAACCAGGCGTCTGCTTCGGAGGCCCCGACGCAGCAATGTTCGCTGAATAGTTGTTTGGGAGACACTTTTGGTAGCCCCTTGGTTCATTTTGGTGATCAGTTGCTCAACGGTAGCCCGTCTATCTGCCCGAACACATCTCCTCAACCGTCGTTCACCTCTGTTATCTATGGCCCGTGGTGCACCACATTTACCATGTCGCTGATTTTGGTCAGTCCCCTTTTGCCATGCACGGTACACTTTTACCACGGCGGCACACGAACAGTTCACAAACTCAGCCATTTCGGAAATGCTTCCACCCTTGGCCTGAAAGCCAATGATCATGCCCTTTTGGACGTCGGATAAATCGCTTTGTTTCTGCATTACGCCAACGATTGAAATGTTTTCCAAAGCCCTCACACACCCTTTTATATACGCTCAACTGCACTGTGCTGCCACCTGCCTTCTGTGATTGGTTATTTAACTCTGACGTGGAAAGTACGTGGTGGTCACATTAATGTGACAGGACTGTGAATATGAAATGTTTGTAGTTTTACTTCCCAAAAGTATGAAATAAGGACAGATAAATTGGACAGATAATTAATAACAGATAATTATAAAACTTAATTACAATTTATTATTATAACAATAATAATAAATTGTAATTAAGTTTTATAATCAACTGTGCTCCTAACAGAGTTACATTTCAGTCTATATTTTTGAAAGATTTTGAAAAACTAAGGTATGTGTCCAAAACAGAAATGAAAAACTGATGCAACTTACCAGCTTTGAACGTGCGAGCAAGGAAAGGTTCACTTTCAACACCACTGCCTGCATCATTGTATGCCATGACAGCACACCAATATTCAGTATCAGGTTGCAAACCGACTATTAATCCCCAATTCTCCAGTCCTCGTTTTAACAAAATAAGGGAATCATCTTCAGGATTTTTGCCATTTTGCCAATACTTGATCTGTTAGAAAGCATGACAAATTTCGTTTTTAATGAAACAAATATATAAATTAAATTTTCAAATTTCTCAAAACAATAATTAAAAAAATGCATTTCATTAAAAAAAACTCTTTGCAAAATTTCTGTTGAAGGAAACTATTTCTTTAGACTAATAACAA
The DNA here is from genome assembly GCF_026930045.1 of Uloborus diversus. Lineage (NCBI taxonomy): Eukaryota > Metazoa > Arthropoda > Arachnida > Araneae > Uloboridae > Uloborus > Uloborus diversus. Next base: position 33,446,914 of record NC_072740.1, on the reverse strand, counting down.
GAATACAATGTATGTAAATATGAAAAGAAAAAACCTTTCTATCAATAAATATGGTGGTGGTCAGAATTATACAGACAGAAAAATATTGCACTAAAAAAAAAAAATCAAAAAAATTTCAGTGAAATTTATTCATGAAATGCCTTCTTATGCTAGAAATCATTGTGGAATGCAGAACATTTGAAAATGCAAAATATTGTTACAAATTCTGTAAATAGTAATTATTGTAGGAACGTAACCTGTAAATAGTTTCCCGTAATGAATATACAACCCCTTTTTCATTCGGCTAAAGTATACGACCCCTATTTTCTTTCTTTTCGTTGATAACGGTCTACGCATTTCGCGAAGAGGTAAGAATGTTGTGGAAAATTCTTTTCGGTGTATAAAAGCCGTTAGCGATGGATAAACAGTTTAGTTTCGGTTGATATTTCGAACTGAGAACATTTTGCTCTGTTTGTAGCGAGGCATTTCGCTGTGTTGTTTTCGTATTTGGAAGTAAATACGTGTGTAAACGTCGAGTTTACGGTGTTGTGTGATAATTGCTTAATTGCTGATGAATAATTTAGCAGTTGTTGAAGATCTTTCCTGTACATAGTGTAAATAAATTTCCTGTGTTTTTATCAAGAACTGTGTTTTTATCAAGAACTGTGTTTTTATCAAGAACTGTGTTTTCTTTTCAAGAAAGTGGAAGTCGCACCGAATCCGTTACAATTTGGCGCCCAACGTGGGGCTTCTTCTGGACTTTCTTGGAGTAAGTGTGACTTTGGACATTTTTTCATAAAGACTTTGCATTTATAGACTTTGTTTTTATGGTGATTACTCGCGCAATGGATGAACAATTAAAACAACTTCTTGACGCAATCACCTCTGTGAAAAGTGATCTGACTGCAAGTATGTTGGCAAATCAAGACCAGTTAAAAAGTGATTTAACGGTGCTGAAAAAGGACTTAACGTCTAACCAAGAAGAAATTAAAAACGACCTTATTTCGGTAAAGACTGTGATGGAAAATAAATTTAATGACATAGAGCATCGAGTTGATGCTATTGAAGAAAAATTTAATACCGTTGAAAGCCGATTCAATGCTGTAGAAAATAAATTTGAAGATGAAGATAGAAGATTTCATCAACTTAAAGAAGAGATCTTTAAGGACGTGGAAAGGAGATTGGCGACCGCGGGAAGCAGCTCTGTACAGTTTGGCGCTCCCACATCGGTTGCTCGACCGTCCATTAAACTTGCCACATTTGATGGGAAAACTTCGTGGCAGGTTTACAAAACTCAATTCATGATAGTGGCGGAAGCGAACGGATGGGACTCTGCTACCAAGGCCTGTCATCTTGCAGCATCCCTGAGAGGTGACGCAGCGGACATTCTCCAGACCCTTCCGGACAGCCAGCGCCTGGATTTCGCCGCCCTCACATCTGCGTTGGAGCTTCGCTTCGGTGAGAAGTGCCAGAAAGATTTCAGCCGACTCCAGTTGAAGTCCCGTTTCCAGAAAACCGGGGAAACCCTGCAAGAGCTAGCGGCGGACATCGAGAGACTGTCTCATCTTGCTTTTTGTGACTGTCCTGCGGATGTTCGAGACAACCTGGCACTCAACTACTACATTGACGGGGTTCGAGATCCGGAAATCCAGAAAGCTCTACGGATGGCGGATGTCAAAGACCTGAGTTCTGCTGTTGTGTATGCGATGAAGTTAGAGGCCGCCCAGCAAGCAACCCGCAAGGATCGCCATTCAATCCGCGGCGTGAAAACTGATGAGCCTGATCCGGTTTCGTCACGTTTTGCTGAACTGGAAAAGCAAATAAAAGAAATTGCAGGAATCCTCAAAAGGACTTCGGCTCCCAAGGATCATAATGGACAATCACTTAAGTGCTGGAAATGTGGTGGCGAGGGTCACTTACGAAGAAACTGTGAAGCTCGTCAAGAAACCAGAGGGAAGAGCACCTCTCCCTCGCAGGTCCAGGAAAACTAAGCCATGGCAATCTCGCGGGGCGGAGGTCGCCAAATTGGAATGAGCCCCATCTTAAAGTTTTCCAGATTTCATCAACGAGTGGCGGCAGTAATGGACTGTTTGTTTACGCATATGTAAACGGGTTTCCATGCGAACTGATTATTGACACTGGAGCCAATGTTACGATCATTAGAACAGATGTGGCTCGTCAATTTGGACTCAACATTCTGTGGACGCCGCCCTGCGTTACCCTCCAAACTGTGACAGGTGACAAGATCGAGATTGAAGGTAAAGTGAACTTAGAAATTGTGTTTGGAAATGCCATTTACCATCATACCGCATTCGTTGCTGCTATCATAGACCCCTTCATTCTCGGATTGGACTTTTTAAAGAAGTATGACTTCAACCTCGACTTCAAGACTAACGAGCTGCATTCGACGAGAGAAGACATAGCAGTCTTTCCCGCAGAAAGTGATGTAAAATCCGCTCACCAAATAATTGCCCAAACAGATTTATCAATTCCCTCAAGGTCAGAATCATTAATACCCGGCTCCATTGAAGAAAGCAATAGTTTTAGATTTGGACTCATTGAATACCCCAACTTAAGCAATAACCCAAAAGGAGTGCTGGTAGCATCTACGCTTGTGGACCTTTCTAAGGATGTAATTCCTGTGAGAGTCGCCAACGTGAGTGAAAGGCCAAGGAATATCCGAAAAGGTGAAGTGTTGCCAACTTGTACTCCAGTAAACTGCATCATTAGAAGAATCAATTCCCCTGAGACTGTGTCTTCTGAGTCCTTGACGTCGAAGTTAATTGGGAGTGCGCCATTGTCGAAAGATCAAAGAACTGCTGCGGAACAATTGGTGGACGACTTCAAGCATCTGTTTTCATCTACATCGGAGGATGTTGGCCGTACGAATTTAACGCAGCATAGGATTTACACTGGAGAACACCTCCCTATTAAACAGCATCCAAGACGACTACCGTTCGCCAAGAAGGAAGAGGTTGAGACCCTCCTGAAAGAGATGAAGGAGAATGATGTAATCGAACCTTCATCCAGTCCCTGGGCCTCTCCCATCGTCTTGGTCCGAAAGAAAGATGGCTCCACCAGATTTTGTGTCGATTACCGACGACTGAATGAAATCACCAAGAAAGACAGTTACCCTCTTCCACGGATAGACGACACCTTGGACACTCTTTCCGGACACAAGTGGTTTTCGACCCTGGACTTGAAGAGCGGCTACTGGCAGGTTGAGATACACCCTGATGACCGAGAGAAGACAGCGTTTACAACTGGACAAGGCTTATGGCAGTTCAAAGTTATGCCCTTCGGCCTCTGCAATGCACCAGCTACGTTCGAGCGTCTTATGGAGACAGTGTTAAGAGGACTCTCTTACGAATCCTGTCTGGTCTACTTAGACGATATCATCATCGTGGGACGCAGCTTCGAAGAACATCTGGCAAATCTTAGGAAGGTGCTGCAAAAGCTTAAGGAAGCCAATCTGAAGTTAAGCCCGTCCAAATGTAATTTGTTCCGCCGGGAAGTGAACTACCTTGGTCACATCATCTCTTCTGAGGGTGTGCCAACCGATCCAGAGAAGGTATCTGCGGTCAGGAGTTGGAGTCGTCCCGAAAACATCCATCAGTTGCGAAGTTTCCTGGGGCTCTGCACGTACTACAGGAAGTTTGTGAAGGGTTTTTCCAACATTGCACGACCTTTGCATAAGCTGACGGAGAGCAAGCAAAAGTTTGAATGGTCCAAAGAATGCGAAGATGCATTTCTACGACTGAAGGAGGCTTTAACATCAACGCCTATCCTCGCCTATCCTCAGCCTGAAAAATCCTTCATCCTGGACACTGATGCGAGCAACGAGGGCATCGGAGCTGTTTTATCCCAAGAAATTGACGGAAATGAACATGTCATCGCTTACTGGAGCAAATGCTTATCCAAGTCGGAGCGAAATTACTGCGTCACCAGAAAGGAGTTACTGGCCATAGTGAAAGCTGTAGAACACTTCCATCATTACCTCTACGGCCGAAAATTTCTGCTTCGGACAGATCATGCCTCATTAACTTGGCTTTTGAACTTCAAAAATCCGGAAGGCCAGATAGCCAGATGGATACAGCGGCTCCAGGAATATGACATGGAGATCAAGCATCGAAAAGGGTTATCTCACGGTAATGCTGACGCTTTATCAAGGAGACCCTGTCCTGAGAACTGCCACTATTGTTCCCGAATCGAGAAACAGTATGGAACGACTAGCCCTACCGCCTATCAGGTGACAGTGACTCCAACATCATCAGAACCTGATCCATGGAGTGATGACCAAGTTCGAAAAGATCAACTTGAAGACCCCGACATAAAACCAATTTTAGAGTTCATGGAAAGTGACAGTCGACGCCCTAGCTGGCAGGATGTTTCCATCTTCAGTCCTGCAACAAAAAGATACTGGGCTTTATGGAACTCACTCCATTTACGGAACGGCGTGCTACACCGGAAATGGGAATCTGACGACGGCAAGACATCTAGGTGGCAGTTACTACTTCCTCGATCCAGGATTTCAGATGTTCTGAAAGAAATACATAGTAGTGCGACTGGAGGACATTTTGGTGTCTTGAAAACTCTCAATAAAGTTCGGGAGCGCTTCTTCTGGAGCAAGGCGAAGGATGACGTGGAGAAGTGGTGCCATTCTTGTGACGCCTGTGCTGCTCGTAAAGGACCGAAGAAGAGAAGCAGAGGGAAGCTACATCTGTACAACGTTGGAGCTCCTTTCGAACGAATTGGGATCGACATCCTGGGTCCTCTACCAGGAACTGCTGATGGGAACAAATACATTCTTGTTTCCATCGACTACTTCACCAAATGGCCGGAAGCATATCCCATTCCAGATCAAGAGGCTACCACCGTAGCAGAGACTCTAGTCCAACATTGGATCTCGAGATATGGAACACCTTTGCAGATTCATTCCGATCAAGGGAGGAATTTCATCTCTGCTGTGTTTAAGGGCCTATGTCAAATTCTCGGAATTGAGAAAACTAGGACAACACCACTACACCCACAATCGGATGGCATGGTGGAGAGATTTAACCGCACAATCCTGAACAATCTCTCACTTATGGTCTCCAGAAATCAACAGGATTGGGACAAGAAGCTGCCTTTGTTCCTGCTGGCCTACCGCAGTGCTGTCCACGAGACTACCGGATATGCCCCATCTCAGATGCTCTTCGGACGAGAGCTTCGGCTACCTTGTGATCTCGTCTTCGGTCGTCCTCCGGATGCGCCTTCATCGCCTGAGTACATCCAGGATCTCCAGGCCCGGTTGGAAGACGTTCATAACTTCGCACGAGAGCGAATCAACATCGCGGCGGAGAAGATGAAGACCCGATACGACACAAGGTCTACTGGACATGAATTCAACGAAGGCGACAAGGTTTGGTTATGGAATCCCATCCGACGGAAAGGTCTTTCACCCAAATTGCAGTCGCATTGGGATGGACCCTACAAAGTCGTTAACCGACTAAATGACGTCGTAGTGAGGATCCAAAAATCACCTAATGCAAAACCTAGGGTTGTACATTATGATCGGTTAGCCCCATACTATGGCCATAGTTCATGAGTATTATGTAAACAACCATGGTTGATAACATAAAAGTTGTAGATAATTTTTCCTTTTAATGTTTAGTAATATTTCTTGTTATTATTGTGTTTCCTATGTATCTGTTAGTTATTAATTAATGTGAATATTTGTAAACTTGTGATAGAAGTTCGACACCCTTTCTGGGGATTGTACTGCCCGGGACGTGCAGTCCTTAGGAAGGGGGCAATGTTACAAATTCTGTAAATAGTAATTATTGTAGGAACGTAACCTGTAAATAGTTTCCCGTAATGAATATACAACCCCTTTTTCATTCGGCTAAAGTATACGACCCCTATTTTCTTTCTTTTCGTTGATAACGGTCTACGCATTTCGCGAAGAGGTAAGAATGTTGTAGAAAATTCTTTTCGGTGTATAAAAGCCGTTAGCGATGGATAAACAGTTTAGTTTCGGTTGATATTTCGAACTGAGAACATTTTGCTCTGTTTATAGCGAGGCATTTCGCTGTGTTGTTTTCGTATTTGGAAGTAAATACGTGTGTAAACGTCGAGTTTACGGTGTTGTGTGATAATTGCTTAATTGCTGATGAATAATTTAGCAGTTGTTGAAGATCTTTCCTGTACATAGTGTAAATAAATTTCCTGTGTTTTTATCAAGAACTGTGTTTTTATCAAGAACTGTGTTTTCTTTTCAAGAAAGTGGAAGTCGCACCGAATCCGTTACAATATAAATGTTTTGCCATGATTAATTAAACAAAAGTCATTGTTAAAACTTAATGAAATTATTAAGGACAACTAGGGTTTTGCCCTGAAAACCTCTAGTAATCAATAATATCCCCCTTTCTTTTCAATCACTTTTTTCAGTTTAGATGTCACGAAGTTGAAGAATGTTCTTGAAAATTTTTATCCTGGCTTTTCTGATGGAGAAAAAAATTATTGCTTGTTTCGATATTGAATACCATTTTTTCAGACTTTGGGTGACAGAATGCCCCATAAATTTTCTATTAAACTAAGATTGAGGCTTTTGTCCGGCCAGTACAGTAATTTCACAAAATTAGGATGAAAAAAATGTCTTTGAGATTTAAAAACATGTAATTATCCTGCTGAGTTTTGGCCGTATCCTGACAGTTTGAGAACTACATATAGAAGAGACAATCAGGACTACAAAGAGCTAAATAAAGTGTGGATTTACAGAAAATTTCTACTTGAACTTTTAACAGAGTTTTTATCTACACTGTTTTAGGTAATAAAAGCTTTTTTTGAGTTGAACTTCTGCACATTAGCACTTTTACTTCTGTTACAGTATTGCTATATTGAAAGCATCTTTTCCTTCATAATCATCAACAAATCGTAGATCTAACATTAATAGATCTATTTCAAACAAATCTAAGAAAGTTCTTCTGCCTTTATATAGGAGTTTAGTAAGACCTCATTTGGAGTATGCTGTTCAGTTTTGGTCGCCTTATCTGAAGAAAGATATTTTTGTATTGGAAAGGGTTCAAAGAAGGGTAACTAAATTAGTAAGGGGACTCTCAGATTTAGATTATGATACCAGACTTAATAGGCTTAACATGTATAGCCTGGAGCAAAGGAGAGTCAGAGGGGACATGATTCAGTTATTTAAATTTATCAAAATGAAAGATGTAAATGGATTAAATTTTTGCGGGGAAAGCAGGACAAGGGGTCATTGTTTTAAGCTATTTAAATCTCAGGCTAACCTGGAAATCAGGAAAAACTACTACTTTAGCAGGGTCGTGGGCACTTGGAATAGCTTACCGGAAGAGGCGGTAATGAGCAAGGGAGTGGATAGCTTTAAGAGGGCCATTGATCTTCATTGGGGACTAATTAATTGACTAGGACCAGCCTAGCTGGGCCCAGTGCCTGTTGCTGGTCGTCACATTTGTATTTGTATTTGTATTTGTATTTAAATTCTGTGCTATTTTAGTAGTATTTCTATTTACTACACACAGCTGTTGTAGGACTGCAGATTCTGAAATTGTTTCAGGTGCTATGTTTATTTCAGCTTCTTGTGACAAAAGACATTGCGTGATTCGAGGTTGGCTGATATTGGTTGAGAACCAAACTGGAGCATATCATCGTATTCAGTTAACCTGAATTTTAATTTTAGAACCCTAAACTTTAAACACTCGAATTTCTTGATTCTTGTATTTTCTTTTAATTGCTATATATTTATTCAATTAATATTCATCACAATGTTTTGATACCTTGGTTATCATCAATTTCCATTTTTGAGGTAGCATTGTTGTGAATTCTTAGGATGGCCATGTCATTTGATTTTTTAAATCCCTTTTGTATACCCTGGTCATTTCTTTATGCAAATCATATCAGCAAATAAATTCACATTACGAACAGTGCTAGACATCGTGAGGCATCTTTGGGTTCCAAGGTGAAAGCAAAGAGTTCTGTGGGCAGCTGTGAGCCACCTAGACTACATAATAGGCCCTGGTTGACAGTCTTGAAATTTTGGAGAGCTCAGTCCAGTTGAAACAGTTGCACAGCAATCAATTACGTGTTTTTGGTCTGTGGTCAAATTTTCAGTAGTTTCTTTTTCTTTTGCCGATGTAGAAATACATGACAGAGGTAACCTAGAATGATAACATAGGTAGGTTTTCGCATGCCATCAGCTTGGATTTGATTGAGCCAGTTCTTCCATTCTCTACTTTCTCTATTTTATTTATCAGGTGTCAGAACTGGAGTTCTGACACCTGATAAATAAAGTTAAAAAAAATAAACCTGATACATAAGTTGTTTTTTATTTTTATTTTCATGTTCTTAAGTGGGTGCCATTTCATGCAACAGTTTTTAGTTAAGAAATAATAACTTTGTTCTTATTTAAAAAGATTTAACAGTGATTATGAATGAATGCTGTTTTACTCCCGTTGGTTTTGAACGCAAACCAAACAGAGAGCTGCACTAAGTTTTCTAAAAGCATATTTTAAATTTAAAAAAATTATACCCAATAAGAATTTAATTTATAACACACCTCGCATCTAAAAATGCATCACATGTGATAAAATTATATAATTATGCAGAGAAATACGGCGAAAACAAAATTTTACTATTTGAGAAAATTAATCAAAAATGTTAAAAAAACTGAAAATTGTCAAAACTTCTACTCATTTGTGGCAAAGGAAAGAACTATACCACACACCTCAAAATTTTTATGGGAGTTTAGTGCCACCAATCGCACCTTTTCCGTGCAACTTATCATCGAAAATAGAAACATTTTATTTTTATTAATTTTGGCTAAAAACATGAAAAAACAGCATTTTTTCATGTCTTCAATCCAATTGCGGCAGATCAAGAAATTGTGGAAAAAATTCATTTTTTTTGTGTGCATTTTTCTCCACCAATGGTACCTTTTCCACAATACCCATCATTGAAATAAAAAAAAAAGTTGTTTTTCGGCCCACCCTATTGTACATGCAAAAGTTTTACTTACTCTATATCCAATTAATTTTCCGCGTATTTTCTCTCGATTTAAGTCCAAAGGTGCCCAAGTCACATTAAGTGCTGTTGAGTTATATGCAACAGCATAAACTTGAGAAGGCTGAACTTGTGGCACTAAAATATGTGAAATAAAAAAATAAGTTTGTTACAAGTAAATACCATTTAATTAAAGAAAAAAATAATTGCAAAATGAGTTATATAGTAGAAGTTAAACAAATGTAAACTGAAAAAATATTTTCAAGACAAATGGAACACTAAACAAAACTATACAATATCAAGTTTCAAATGAATGAAACTTTGAAAATTAAAAATACTTTTGTAAAATTGACAATAAAATTATCACATTAATGAAAGGTTATATATATATATATATATATATATATATATATAACCCAAATTCAAAATAATAGAATATCAGACCTGTTTGAACAAAACTTTTCCCTGAGTTGGGAAAAATGAGCGCATGCAAATCAAAAAGACTTAAACATGTTATTCATAAGTAGGTAAACCAATTTTAACAACTTTGCATACATTATTTCAACAACTTATGGATCATTGACTCATTGGAAAATTATATTCTTTTTTTATATGGGTCAAAAAATTAGAATAATCTATTCATTCAATGTGAATTTAAACAAGGTTTAAAAAGTAGTGAAAAAAACTGCATACCTGTTAACAGATAGCCTGTCATTAGTATAAAGTTTGGTGCTTGGATAGTTTTACGCATTTTTAAAAGCCTTTTATTGTTCAAAATGAGTCGACAAGGTGATAAATAGGAAAAAAAACAAAGTTCCGTATTGTATCATTGCTTAAAGTTAGAAAAAAAATAATCCAACTCAATTCAAATTAACTTTTTACTATCTACGGTATGTAAGATTTTAAAGGGATATAGAAGGACTGACCAGCTAAAAAGTAACCAAAGTAAATGAGGAAGAAAAATTGTGACAAATGTCAGAAAGGAACTCAAATTAAAGCAAATCGTTGAAAAATGCTTCTTATGTCCATAAGTGTTGGAAAGTCTATATTTTTCGTATCCACGCCAACTACACTTGGACGGTAAATGCGGATCTATGAAGTAAAACCAAAGAGAAACACTAAGCAGAAACGTGCATGACTTTCCTGGAGCAAATGGAAGCTCATAAAGCAACAACAAGGTTGAAAAAATATTATGTGCAGTTATGAATTTTTTTTTGAAACACCTGTAAACAAAAAAGGTGTTCTGGTTTGATATTTTTAAAAGTAAAGTGTATGAGAGATCTTGTGAAAGACCTTCTCTCAAATTTAAGCAATCTTTTATAACATGTGAGTGCATGGCTGGTGGAATTGGGCTATTCTATGTATCTTATAGTAAACCAGTGTGACTTAAATTGTTTATCAGTAATACTGTATAATACTTCATCTGAGGCACAGCAGTGACACATTCAGTGACACATGTTATCTTTCATCAAGATTCTACTCCATGTCACATCTCTAAATCGACTAGTTAAGTTTAAACTAGAAAGAGGAGTTTCGGTATTAAACTGGTCAAGCAACTCTACCGATCACAGTACGATCAAGAATTTGTGGTACCATCATATCTAAAGAAAAAGGTTCAAGATCCAAAGCCCAAAAAGAAAATTGAGCTCGTTACCACATTGAAGACGGTATTTAAACGTTGTCAGTAGAGATGAATGTAAATAAGTGGTTGAATCCGTGTGTGAAGGATTAAAGCTTTGAATCCAGCAAAAATGATGTATTCAAATATAGATATTGTTTCTTTTGAAAATGTTTTTCCCCATTTAGATGAAAATATTCTATTTTTTTGACTCAATGTAAACCAATATCACTATAAACTTTCCGATTATTTTGTCTAAGACTATTTTTTAATTAAGTATATTTGAAATAAAATGGTCTAAGAAAGGTGGCACTTTCATTTAAATATCTAATTCGCACTCATATGTATTTAAAATAAACTTTTTTCCAAAAAGTATAAAGTATTCTATTATTTTGAATTCGGGTTGTATATATATATATATATATATATTTGAAAAAACAGACTTACTATTTTCCGCCGAATAAACCAGTACTTCTTCACTATAAGGTCCAGGACCAACACTGTTGATAGCTTGTACTTTTACCAAATATGGTTTATAGTAATTTTCCTCACCTACATTAATGACATGCAACCCAATGTTATGCCTCTTTTTTAAAGAAATTTCTTGGAACTTCACTTCTGAATTTGCAGGTTTATATGAAACATTGTAATAAATTTCTGGAGCATTCCATTCTTGAGGTGGCAAGGGCTATGAAAGAGAACATTGTTCTTAAAAATACTCTTAGAAACATTAAAAAAAAATATCATTCATGAAAGATTACTTTTAAAAGCTTTCTTCAATAATAAAACAACTTACATCCCATGTGACTGTCAAGCTACCAGTTTTCCCACCACCACCATGGACATTTTTAGGAGCAATATGAGGTACATCTCTATCAGTGTTATAAAAAGGACTAGGATCACTCGGCTCACCGATTCCTAATGCATTTACAGCTGAAACTCTGAATGAGTAAATGCTCCAAGGAGATAGTACATTAAACAGTTCTATTTCTTTACGACCGGTATCTTGTCGATTCTTCCATTTTTCAACATCTGTAAAAAATTTAAGATATAAATACAAAATTGAAATTAAGAATATATATACATACAGTTGAACTCTGTTAATGACCATGTTTAATACAAATCACAGCTAAAACAAACATTTTGTTAATTAAGTTTGATTTGCTATTGAACTACATTAAAAATTTCACGAATATTATGTGAAACAAAAGGAAAGCTTCGGTTAAGACAAACAAAACTTCTGACCTTTCCCCGAAAAACTTTCCTGATTGAATACTTTTTTTTTTCCTGATACTTTGTGTCATTGCAGAAAGTTCACCAAGTCTTCCTAATCCTGCGAGTAACTGCCTACCCATTTTTAGTTATCAAGTGGTGACAGCTAATCTACCTTTTCTACATGGCACTGAAAATGTTAACTGACAATGAATGCAGTCAATGCAGTTTCCTACTTATTACTTTCTCATTATTCCCGAGTTCAAGCTTGTTAGCTCTTCTGGTGGTGAGAGGTGCTCTGGACTGCATTAGGCTGGGCTATTGTTACAGCAAGGCATTTCTCCCCCTATCGCTATTCTGAGAATGAAAGGGTTGAAACTCATACTGTTGCTGCTTATCTTTGAACAGGTAGGTCTACTATGAAGTAAAACAGTCTTATCTTTTCATTTGGGAATTGCCACCTGTCCCTTTCATCTCTGCTCCACTGTCACTATTCTTCAAATAGGTTTTTCAGTTATCAGGAATACAATTCATCACAATAAAAATGCTTGTCCCACACATTTTATTCTCCCCTAGAACATCAATAAGGATGGTTTTTTTCATGTTGTAACTTAGCTTATCTTTTCTGGCTCATGAGAGAGAAAAATCCTTAGTATATATCCCAACAGCCTATGTTTCTATGCTGCTTTTTCTGATAATCCTTAACAAACGAGTGGTGGGTGGCATTAAAAAAAAAGCACTATCAGCTCGTGAAACATTAGACATATCAGTGACTGGCAATGCTTATATTATATAACAAATACATGCATTGTAAAATATACATATGTGATTTTTCTTCTTCATTTTACATATTCATGGTTGTTACAAACAACAGCTAATACAAACAAAGTCATGGATTTTGGTATTTTGTATTAACCAAGGTCAACTGTGTGCGAATATATATATATATATATATATAGTTTTACACAGAAAATATGAAACAATAAAATATTCTACAGATTAATTAGCACACAAATGCAGCTAAAGCATTAAATGTATTTCAAATATGAAGCATTGCAAAAAAGTTCCCGAATGGTACCCCGAAGGTATGTGCAAATGTAAGTTTGAGAAAAATATCAAACAAAAACATTAATTGTTCAAGAACCGTTAATTATTTTAATTATTCATTAACAAGTAAAAGAAATAATGGGGAGTGAGCTGCTCACTACCCATAATTTATTTTACATATTTTATAAATAATTGACATTTCTAGAATTTTACTATTTTTAACCATTTAAGAACCTGCAAACTTTGATTTTTTTTTTTTTGTTCCATTTACTCATACAGTTCATCATTAACTGCATCTGAAAGCAGCCTTTTCTCCTTTAAGTAGTTGAAGCAGATTACAATATCATTACTGAAGTAAATGCTAAAACATAAGGCGAAAGAAAAAAAAAACTTACTTGCTTTAAGCACAACCCAAGTACTGTTGTGATTAGTTTTGCCCTCAATAATGTATGATTTAATTGGATCACCATTAGCAGAACCATCACTAAAATGAATTTTTCCTGATGTTGCAGTTATTTCTTCAGCTAGCACAGCTCCTGGAGCACCAGGAGGTCCTAAAAATTGAAAAGATATGCATTTGCTATACATGTAAGAATTATTGAAATCATTCTTAAATTAGCAGAAACAGTGCGCAGCTGTGAAGCCTGTTTACATATTCTTGAGGAGATCTGCCGACTTTTCTGAATTTAAGTGATTTTTGTTCTTTTTGATTAGTCAAATTTGAAAAAGGAAATTCAATTCAGAATGAAAAAAAAAGGAAAAGTGTAAGCAAAAAAGGAGCCTACATCTATGGAAGTTTTTAGTAGAAGAGGGGGGTCAAAAGCACTAGTTCCTGCAGCTGCTTGTGCCAATTTTGAATTATGTTCTAAATTTCAGCTGAGGTTTCACTCATCAAACTCAAATTTAGCATTTTATTTTCAGATACTCCTTAATGATGATTTATAATAAGTGTTATGTCTACTGAGAATTTCTTTAAACTACTAAACTACTTCAACAAAACTTAATTTACTCTTCACTACTTTTTGAGCTTTACAAAGGTATAATGGTAGTAGTAAATGTTTTAAAAGTGAAAGGTAGAATGTTAAGTTTTTCTACCAAAGAAAATGCTTTCTATATAGTGTTTCAATCTCCGATACTTGAGCGAGTTGAATGCTTGTATCTGAGTTTAGCTTTGAAATCAATTTATTTTATTGCTCTTCATAACCTTTTATATTCATCGCTTAGCAACAAACAAATGCATCTATTGTTGATATGTTAAGGACAGAATTATTTTCATTAGTTTTTAATATTCAAGTTTGTATACTGTGAATGTGTGGAGACAATAAAAATACTTTACTAGGAGCATGGCGTGTGCTGCATTAAAAAATACTCGCTACTACAATTAAATGTTTTCAAGTATGAAAAATTATTTCCCTACTAATCTTATTTGACAGGGTGCTTAGTTACAAGATTTTAGAAGAATTGTATTACATCAGAAATAATAAAAAGCTTAAGGTTAAAAAAAGCCCAAAAGATGTTGATGAAAATTAAATATTACTACCTGACGTGTGAGAAGTAGACTTTCGCAAAATTTCAGCCCTATTGTAAAAATACTGTAAGTAAAACTTAACATAATCGCCAGATAGAAAATTACTGACAAACTAGTTGAGATAATGACATCAAAATGCATCATTTTGCATAGTTATATGTGCTAAATGGACATGTGAAGTTTCAAGCAGTTATCTGCATTCTTAAAGTTATAAAATATTTCATTTTTGTTTCTCAACTTGGAAGTAACAAAATCCTAATGCAAAAGGTATTAAATGATTAAAAATTAAACATCTAAAATATGAACACTTTTACTGCATTTCAAAAGTAGCCTGAACTATAAAAAGTTTTCTTTTCAGCTATAGCCATGGTAGAACATACTAAAAACTATATGTTCTGTTGTTCAAGTGAGGGTGGTGAAATTTTTTTAAAAACTGACAGATAGTGCAAATGGCAGTCAAATTTTACAAGTTTATAGACAGTAAAAACAATTGCCCAATGGTAAGTTACATTTGCTCCAAACAAGGGTTTGAAATCAAAAGGAGAGCAGATTGGCAAAACAGAAAATTGGCAGAGGCATGGTGAAAATTCAGGAAAACTAGCTGCCCAAAGAGAAGCATTCTCGCTGTTTGAATAACAACAAAATGTGAATTGCTTGTTGATGTTTTGCTGAAAGCAAAAATATTTAAAATTATGATATACTTTTGAAGTTTAATGAGCTAAGAAAGTTATGGTGCACCCCCCCCCCCAAAAAAATGAGAATTAATATACAGTATTATCTCCTTAAGGGACACCTCTGAATAAAGGACGCCTCCATTGAAGAGACACTTTTTCTGGTCCCAGTCCCTTTGAATAGGAATTTAAATGTATTTACCTCTGATTAAGGGACACTCTATCCAAGGGACGGTCACAGTGAGAAACTGAAGTAATGTAAAATTTCATAAGAAATAAATAAAAATGCATAGGAATTGAAATATATATATATATATATATATATATATATATATATGTCAAAAAATAACTGGTAAAAGTTTGCCTTGACATTAATATGCATAGCAGCAAAGATGTATTTAAAAATTATTGCTGAGATTTTATGCTTCTCCCTCTCAGCAAGTGATTTAAATGGGCTGAGCGGTCGACGGATAATACATGGTTCATAACAAAAGTTTCACAGAAAACTTAAAACGTGATCACACTGTTATTTTCATAGCATTGCATTGTAAATTATGTGACATGAATGAAATCCATGAAACAAATTACACTTAAATTGATATTTGTTCTTAAATATTAAGTTTACGTTACATATGATGTTATACTAAGTACACTGCAATTCATATACCTCTGAAGAAGGGACACCTCTATTTAAGGGACAAGATGTCTAGTCCCCTTAGTGTCCCTTATTGAGAGGTTCTACTGTATATGAAGCTGCCATTTAAAATGTTAAAAAAAATTTTTTTTCTGATTTCAAAGCAACAGACCGAAGTTTAGAGTGAGTGACTTATGAGAAAAATATGAATAATTTGACTTGATGGTGAAGCATGACAAAATAATAAGAAGATAAATAAAAAGAAAGTTCAAATGAAGCTCACCAAATACAATTAATTCTGTTGGCTTTACGATGCGACCAACAGCAGTCTTAACAATACAGTGATATGTGCCCGCTTCAGCACGAGTAATGTTCTCAATTTTCAAATACCCTGCATGTCTTCCCTGTTGAAGAAAAGTTTTGGTTAGCTAATAAAACAACACAGTCATCATTATCATATGTTATAAACACTGATGGAGGGTAATCAGTCGGATAAAACTTCAGAGTAAAAAGCTTTCATCACTATTTAGCATCACAGAAAAATTACAAGCTAAAAATATGCAGAAATTCAAATAGAAAAAAAAAAACTATAAACTTGCAAAAAGAAAAATAAACTAGTAAATGGTATTTTTTCATAGGTCTTCACACTTGCAAGTGCATAATGAAATGGAGTTGAGACAATTGTGTTTCAGCTTTTTACCTCTTTTCCAATCTTGCTTTTTTCATCCCCCCCTCCCCAATTAATTCCATTTATATTTCTACAAACATCAAATGTATGTCCATTTCCAAACAATTCAAAATAATGTACTTATATATAACTTGATGTTTTAACCATTTTCAAATGTTTTGGATGAAAAGTGGCAGGTCAGAATGAGATATTTAAGGTGATAATTCTTGTCAGACTAAAGACATATTGATGAAGCATGGTATCTAATATAACTGAATTGATTATTTCAGAAAGGGCGTAAGTCCTACCACAATCCTTTGGACTTATGCCCTTTGTGAAATAATCGATTCAATTAAGATTAATATTTCTGTCATAGTATTGAAGTGTTGTTAACCGATGAGAACATGAACTTAGATGAAGTGAATGTCAAGCGAATTTGAAAAGAAGTTAATTTATTCAAAACCAAGTTCATTGAAATTATTGAACAAGATTAGTACAAATGAAGTAGATAATTTGAATGATCCGTAGACAAACAGTTTATAAAAATCAACACTGCTTGTACCAGGAAAACATATTGAATAAAC
Source organism: Uloborus diversus (assembly GCF_026930045.1). Lineage (NCBI taxonomy): Eukaryota > Metazoa > Arthropoda > Arachnida > Araneae > Uloboridae > Uloborus > Uloborus diversus. The sequence continues at coordinate 33,429,962 of NC_072740.1, read as the reverse complement.
TTATTCCACCAAAAACACAACTTGTACAAAAATACAAGTCTCGTTTCCACTGTAAAAAGTTGTAAGATCCCATGCAAAAACAAGTCAGTTGTTTTAGTTAATATCTAGGGAAGCACCAAATTTAACAATCATAAAATGTTTCCTATTAAGTTACCTTGCAATGTTTATAGTGACTTATCAATTGCACAGCAACATAATAGAATATACCTAATAACAGAGTTGAGCGCTTTATTTGTGCTTGCTTACATATTGCATAAATTAGGCCTGCTAGTACTATATATCACATTAGGAGTTCTCTAAGTGGAAGATTATTCTGTACATACTTTTCCATTCTCGAAAAAATCTCATCAAGCAGACTTGATTTGCAACAACATTCAGGATACATATCGAAAATATCAATTTAAACAGTTAATTGAAATTTTCTTTTACTTTGAAAAAACCAAAATGTCTTCATATCAGGGCTGTGGAGTCAGAGTTAGACTAATTTTGGGGTAAAGGAATTGGAGTTGTTGGAAAACATGCCAACTCCGACTATGGGCTTCTTTCTTCCTCTAATTTTCTTTGACTCTCGATACATTAAAAAAAAGTGACTGTAAATTGTTTTGATTTATGTATGATAGGGCTGGGCGATGCATTGCCAAAAACCAGTGTGCATCCCACATCATTGACTGGGTTTAGAATTTTTCTCAACACTGATGCATGGATACTGCTCCGATGCACAGACACCGGTCCAAGGTTGATGCCATTTTAATCTCTAATTTTTTCATACTAATATTAATTAGCAGTGTGTCAATCCAATCAGGCTTAACAATGAAGGTGCAAAAGGTTAGACCTTCATTTCTCCCAAAACATGTTAGAAATGCACACATGTCTTAAGGAATTGACAAAAGATGTATATGGATGAACTAGTTAATCAATCATATAGTCACTTGCCAGAAAAAAAAGCAAAATTTAAAGAGCAAAATATCAACAAAAAATGTAGACATGTATTTTGGTGTTACAAGCAGTGGTGTTCTTTGCACAAGTCTCATATGGTTTGGTAACACATACTGTCACCAATCCCCCCCCCCTCAAAAAAATTTTATAAATGTTTTCTGTAAATATGAAATCTATATAATTTTCGGAATCAACTCATTCCTACTTTTGTGGCGTAACAATAGTTCGGAAGACAAATAAAAACTCCGATTCCATTTTATGCAAAATTTACCTCAAACGCATATGTAACCTCCCCCTCCCCTTGCAATAGTGGGCACTCTATTTTTGTTAAATTTGTTAGATTAAATATAATTCAAGATATATTGGTGGAAATTTTCAGTATTAAAGTATCTATATTTTTCATAAGCTATGAAATTCTCTTTGAGTGTCACCCGGTGTGGACCCCCCTCCCCTGCTACTAATTTACAAGGAACCTTTTAATTAACAAGGAACCTTTTTTTAATGCAAGAAGTTGTGAACTTTTGAATAGAATGCATGACTTTGCATCCATTTACTCACATCCTTTAGTCACATCTCACATCTTAGTCTCAAAACTTGTCTGAATATTTTTCACTAACTTATGCTTTTAGCACTGCTTTATAACATAATAAATTTCTTTCTGGTGCTACAATCTGGAAATCCGTATAGTTTGTTAAATTCAAACAAGCAAGTTTAAGTTTCGGAAAAAAAAAAACTAACATCGTGATGTAAGGTTGGTGATGCATCACGATGTAGAAATTCCAACATTGCCCAGCCCTAATGTATGAATAGCTGCTAATAAGAAAAAAAACTGCCATTGGCTTCTTTATTTACTGAATGCTCACTTTCTGTAATAGCTGCCTCCAGCGAACTGCTAGATTGCTTGTTTTTATAACTTTCTTTAACTAAAAGCAACTGTCAGCAAAAGCTTTGTTCCTTAACATTTTTGAAGTAGAAGCAGCTTTTCAATCGGAAGAAATCACTTTCAATTAACATATTTTTTACTTTGATTTCAGTTATAAAATAGTAAAAAGAAATGTTTTCCTGGGGCGACTAAGGGCGAAAAGATCCAACAAAACATAACAAATATTTTTTAAATCTCATTAAAAGGTATGAAATAAAACTAGTATATCATTTCTTGATTACAACGCACAATAGAAGTTAATCTTAAAAATCTTTATATTAAAATTAATTCTAAAGCACCCAATAAAATTTAAATTCAAAATTGGAAGAAAAATAGGTATAGTTTCAAAGCTATTTGTACAAAGATACATACTGCCGCAGTTCGTGTAAAATTTGCTCCAGACGCTTATGTACCCATTCTCTCCCAGCAACATAGTACCCTACTTTCATTGAAATTTTATAGAGTAAATACAATTTAAAATACAGGGTGTTTCAAAATGTTATAATATTTATTACACCAAACACCCACAAGTGATATATCAAATGAAAGAGAAGCTGAAACAGTTTTGTTTGTTCGCATCAGTGTGCATGCTAACTGGTACTTCTTATCTGGATACTTTACAGCTATGGCTCTTCCCTCAACTGACACAAGATGAACCAGAAAACTTCATCTTTCAGCAAGATGGTGCGCCGCCTCACTGGCACAATGAGGTACGTGATTGGCTTAACCTAACTGTACCCGACCGCTGGATTGGCCGTAAGGGGTCTAATGACAGGGCTTGTTTCCCATGGCCTCCACGGTCATCCAACCTAACGCCATGTGATTTCTATCTTTGGGGGTTTATTAAGGACCGTGTGTGTGCCTCCACTGCCAGCCAACCTTCCCGAATTAAGCAACAGGATTAAAACAGCTGTTGCAGCAATTACTAATGAGACACTCATCAAAGTTTGGGAAGAACTCACATATCGTCTTCACGTGTGCTGAGTGACGAATGGTGCTCACATCAAACACTTGTAGGCTATTATGTAAAACTGTTTGAGTTTCTCTTTCATTTGATACATCACTTGTGGCTGTAAGTTTGGTATAATAAATATTATAACATGTGAAAACCCCGCTATTCATTTTGAAACACCCTGTATATTGGGGAAATATTTTAGAACTAAAAAGGAACTAATATTTTAATCAGTGTTTAAGGGTTTTCTCCTTTCCTATTGAAGGGAGAAATTGAAGAAAAAAAAAGAAAAAGCTAAAGTCTGACTTCTCAAAATCCAGGAGTCGGCCATTTTCTCTTGACTCCACAGTCCTGCATCATACTTACTTCAAAACAGTCTATTTTGCTAGTTTGGGAATGGGTAGATTTGTCAAATTTTACATCGTCGCCATTTTTTGTACATTGTATTTGTTATTAAATGTAACAACGCCAAGCTTCAAATGAATAATGAATGATTTCCTACTTGATAGCAAGAGAGTGCCATCGGTTGGACAACTGAATGACAATGATGGAAAGCCACTGTAAAACAGCAACACAAAACTGATATTTGGCAATAATTTTGAACTTATGCTCGAAATTTAAAATGTTAATAATGTTATTAAATTCCATCATAACTAAATTCTCATTGCAACCAACAAAATTTGCAGTCCCTTGAAGTTCATTATAACTGGATGTCACTGTACATTGATAAAAGGTTTCTTTGTAATCCAGGTCTGACTAGCACATGAGTCCATAGGGCTTGGACTTGAGGCTTTAAACCTGAAGTAATCCAAAAATGGGCTAAGAGATGTTGGTTTAAGTAATGAAACAGCAATCAAATCAGAACTGAAATTTTATTTCGTTGAAACAGAAATTTTGTTGCATTGGTATTTGTTCTAATGGGATTTCACTGTATAAAGATGTGAGCTTCAGGATGTAGGTCATCCAAAAGTCAACTCAGATAACTAACAAATACATATATATAAATACAAAAAGTTACAACTAGCAACAGGTTTGTGCTAGAGCTAGTCAATTTAACAATCCTCAATGAAGATCAAGAGTAATTTTAAAACTATTCACCCTTGGGGTAAACTATTTGAAACTTTACATCCAAGAACACATTTTTATCTATTGATACAGAGGTTCCTAGTAAGACCAAAGTATGTGTATGCAATTTACATTAAAATTCTGTACCTTATAATGACATTTTTCTAACATGCCATAAAAAGTTTCAATACAAGTAAAGTTAGTAACAGAAGAATAGGAAAGTTTTGTATACCACTGAAAATTGAGATTGCTTCTCCATATCAATTCTAAGACCATTTTGAAGCCATATATATGCCATGTCTAATAACTGATCATTTGCATAAGCTTGACATGGAAGTTCAATAGTATCATTCACAACAGCAGTCACTCGCGGATGAGGAGCATCAAGCATTCTAGGCAGGGCTTAAAATTAAATAAACACTCATTAAATATTTATTTTTACATCAGAAACACAAAGTTTAGTAAATCTAAAAAGTATAATGCATATAAACTGGAAACTACATTAAAAAATACTTCTTTGCCATCAACTTACTTAAAACAATCAACAAGCCTTCACTATAATCAGTTCCATGAATATTTTTAGCAATGCATGTATATTTTCCTTCATCTTCCCTCACAACTGGATTTATGTATAAAAATCCATTTGCCAAGATCTGGATTCTGTTCGATGAGCTAAGACCATAATTGTTACGTTTGTAAGTAAACTCTGGAAAAGGAGCAGCTTCTGGACGACATGGAATCGTAACATTTCCACCTTCTGCTGCATACATTTCACTGTCCAATGGATATTTAGCAAATGATGGTTTCATACCTAAATTTTACAATATATTTTTTAATGTTTGGCAATTCTTTGAATATGATAAAATTTTAACAATATAATATTAATGAAGAAAATTTTTGTAAAGTTAATACATGAAAATATTTTAGAAGAGGAAAAAACAATTTAAATTTCTCAAAAAATAGAAATAAATTATAAAGTTGATCTATGCACCTTACATTTGAGTTTAGTTTATGTATTTTTCTTTTCTTGTAATATTAATAATAAATAATTATAAAACAGTTTTTTATAGCCAATGAAAAGTTAAAAAGAAAGGATTTTAAAAAAAGGATCCCGTTTATATTAATTCATATTAAATGTGCTCATAGAACTATTTCATCATTTCAATATCCAGTTAAAAGCAAATTATTTCCCTAACAAATATTTCCCCCTTTATTGATACATACTTATACATTTTTAAATAAGCCTATGTAGCAGGAAAGTCATTAGGACAGCTGGATGGTTTTTGAATCCAAAATCAATGTTCAGTTTACAAACAGCCAATGCTAATATTCGATGCTGCATTTATTCATTTAATATTCAGATTATTTTAATTTTAAACGATTTGTACAATTATTCAAGTGCACACCGGGCAAAGTGGGTGGAGCAAAGTAAAATAATTCATTTCATGTACTTATTCAATCATTTGATCACTTATGTATTCATTTATTAATTAATTTTTATTGCTTCATTTAATAATTTTTCATCATTAAATATTTATTCCCTCATTCACTATTTTACTCACTTATTTACTTTTTCTCATATTTTAATTAATTGTTTTATTATCAATTTATGTATTCATTCATTCTTTCATTTAATCAATCAAATGAAAATGCTTCATTAGAAAATTATTTTATTTTTCCATTTTGCCTCATAGAGAAAATAAGTGAAAAATTTCCATTTGGGGGGGGGGGGACAAATATACCACCAAAAATGAAACATGTTTCAATGGAAGTTTTATTGCATTTTTCTTTCTTCATGTACTGTAATTTTCAAGAGAAATTTCCCATTTGTTCATTTTGAAAACGGTAAGTTATCTTAACTATTTCACTTTGCCCCACATTCTACTGTAACATATCTTACAAAAACAATGAACTAAAATGCTTACTTATAACTCGTAGTTGTCCAGAAGAATATGAAGATCCAAGGTGATTGGAAGCTCTACACTGATACATCCCTTGATCACTTTTTGTAACTTGGTCAATGGTTAATACATTTTCAGACATTCTATATCTGTTACGATCATTATTAGAAAGAGAGCTATAGGTTAACTCCTTGCCATTTTTTAGCCAAGTGTACTTAACCTCAGGTTTTCCAAAAGCTTCGCAGGTCCAAACAAGCAAAGAACTTTCATCAACTACTTTGTTTTCCAATGGAATTGTGAATTCTGGTTTAGCTTGAATTCTAAGCGGGACAGCTTTTGTGATAGATTCAATACCATTGCTAGCTGAGCACACATAATCACCCACATCTTCTACACGGACTTTGGGAAGCATTAAAATTCTTTGAAAGCTTTTTGTGTATGCACCTTGAGGTAATTCACTTGTGAACCCTTTTCTTGTCCAATTGTAACTTGGCACAGGGCTAAAAAGGTGTAACAATTAATTACTACCAAGCAAGCATAATGAAATTTCTTTGAGAAATACAAATGTGATGACCAGCAACAGGCTCTGGGCCCAGCCAGGCTGGTCCAAGTCAGTTTATAAGTCCCCAATGAAGATCAATGGCCCTCTTAAAGCTATCCACCCCCTTTCTCATTACCGCCTTTTCCAGTAAGCAGCTCCAAGTGACGATGACCCTACTAAAGAAGTAATTTTTCAGACATGTGACCCAAATAGGATAAAAAAAAGTACTGAAATTATGTGGCTGTGTGAACTAACACAACATTGTTAGTATATTGTACTACACCTGAAAGCTCTCCCATGTATTTTTGTATCTACATAGCAGACAATTTTAATTGGATGCATGAAATTAACTGGAACATGTTGAATTTAGCTTCCAAATGACCCTTGTTTTCCTCTGCATACAGTATTTTGCTTTCTCAAAAAATACTGAATGCAGTAAAAATACTGAAAAATCACATGTCTGAATTTTTCCTAATTTCCAGGTTAGCTGAGATTTGAATAGCTCAAAACAATGACCCCTCGTCATGCTTTACATGTAAAAATTTAATCCATTAACATCTTTTTCATTTTGATGAATTTAAACAGCTGAATCATGTCCCCTGTGAATCTCCTTTGCTCACGCTATACATTTTAAGCAATATTTAGTCTGTTATCATGGTCTAAATCTGAAAGTCCCCTTACTAATCTAGTAACCCATCTTTGAACCCTCCAATACAGAAATATCTTTCCTAAGATGAGACCAAAACTGAACAGCATACTCTAAATGAGGTCTTGCTAAATTTCTATATAAAGGCAGAAGAACCTTAGAAATGGTAAAAGGCTTATAAATAAAAGCAAAGAAAACTTACAACTTCAACAGATTATTAATGAAGGCAAACAGCAAAGGGTGCATATAGATAAACCAAAAATATAAGAACTTTTAATTCTATTATGTAATTTAACTCCTCACAAAAAAAAAAAAAAAAAAACTGTTTTTCAAAATGAAAACAAATTTGCATTCTGAAAAGAAGGCTAACTAAGTTTTACTACTTTGATACTATACTTATATTTCTTTGATTCACTAGTTTTGTCTTTAACTATATAGGACCCAATTTTTAATACAGTTTCAGAAATACTTTCATTGAATAAATTAAGAATTAGTATCAGCCGCAAGTGAAAATAAGTTCATGAATACAGTTGGCTCTCTGTTTAAGGACTTTCAAGGGACCACAAAAAATCTTCCTTAAGTAGAAAGCGTCCTTAAATAGAATGCTTTTAACACTGTAGTGGACCATCTGGGACCGTGAAAAGTCGTCGTTAAATAGAGAAAGTCATTAAATAGAGCATCGTTAAGCAGAGAGCCAACTGCAATTACTTAATCTCACACATAACCACTAGGTTTTACGCATCTCAAGAAAAGAAAGCAGCATGAATCGAGTACAAATCATATCACTCAATAATTTGAAAAAAGAAAGAAGTTCAAAAAAAATATATATATATATATAGTATAACAAAAAGTGCTTATTCACAATTTAACTTCATTCCCATGATAATGGCACCAGAGTATTATAATCTAGTTTTGAAAACTTGCATACATGTACATTTAGGACTCCAGATGGCCATACGTAAAGTCCAAGATGCTAGGAGGGGAGCTTGTGCTGAAATCATAGATTATGGGGCTTCAGTTTTTCATAAATCATAAAAAAAACTACTTAATTGTAAACATCATCATCCCTTAGTAAATCAAAGGGAGTAAACTGACAAAGAAAGGTATCTTTATTCTTATCTCAGCTTCAAAAAAAGAGGGAAAAGTTAATTTCAAAGTTAGTTAAGTTTTGGAAAAATAACGATTCTTCTTTTTTCCACTTTTATTCTTTAACACTCAATGAAAGCCTCATGACTTACTCTTTTTGTTATCAACTTTAGCATGCTTTTCCAATAATTGCAGCCTTTCTGTTGGTTCTTACTCAATTTGGGTACCAAGGAGAGATGCATCTTAGGAAACTTGGTGCATTTATGAAAAAATGCAGCCACAACTAATAAGGGATGTGAGAAACATTCATGAATTATTTGGCTGTCAGAGTTTTGATAGAACATTTGGTCTGGCTTAGAGATGGGAATGGTTGGGAAAGAAACAGAAATTTTGGAATAAAAAGTTTTTTTTTTCCTAGATGGAATTTATTTCTACCCAGAACAAACTGAAAATTTTAATATTTCTGGCACAGGCCGGAATTTACAATATTTATGCTCCAATCTTTTTTTTTCTTTGCTAAAAAAGCTTTTTACATTCAATTTCCCAAATGAAAACACTTAATTTGATAATGTAAGAAAATATAATGTTCTTGCACAATAAAGTATAATTATTTAAAGAACAAGATATAAATCAACTATATTTAAAATACTTAGAATATTTTTTCAAAATATTTTCAAGTACAATGAAAGGTTTTGGATTGAGATTATGATATCGACAAATGTGCTATTGTTGCACTTTTTGGAGACCAAAAAAGCTAGCCTGTTCTCTTCACAGTTATAGACCCATTTTAGTCTGACAAACTTCTCCTGTAAGCTAATGGAGAAAATGCTTTTACACAGAGATATTTTTTCATTTGACTTTAGCGATTCATTATCAAAGGAGCAAGATAGCTTTAGGAGAGGTCATTATACTATTGATCAATAATATTCTTTATTTTCTACAAGAAGCCAACCACAACTTTTTCATCTTATAGTATTAAAAAACACATTGAATCAAAAGTTTAAAAAAAAAACAAACAAATGTTTAGTTTTTTTCCAATTTGCAGCTTGTTGTGCGATAGGAAGATATTATCAGATTCCCATAAAAAAATTAAGTCGTCAGTAACTAAAGTTTCTGTGTGCTACAGCGACAGAAAAATAGGGTTTTTTTTTTATTTTTTTTGCACCATCCAAATATAAGCACACACACACACACACACATACAAATAGCATTCACGAAAAAAATAATTTGAAGTTGTTAATACTTACTATCCATAGGCAATACATTCCAATCGAACATCATCCCCAGCTAAAGGAGCATCTGGAAATGCTTTTGGAAAACTATTGGGGAACAGCAATTTCTGGCCACTGGCTATAAGTAATTTTAGATACATAAAATTTAATTGCAGGAAGGTTAGTAAAACAAAATGGCATAAACATAATAAATATCATCATGTTGAAATAAAATTTATAATCAAATGATAATAAAATAGGTTTGAACATTGAAATTCTGAAGTGCCATAGGGGTTTCCTCATATGAAAAGCAAAATATGTGTTTTAGTTTACTTCAAATCAGGATCACTGGCTCTGGGCCCTGGTACTATACACTGTAAAAAAAATCCGAAACGATCCTGAGTGTTTCCGTGTAACGTTTCAGGATTTCAACGGTTTTTATCCACTTCCCGGAAATATTAAGTATCATGGTCAAAAAGTTTCCAGAATTGCTACAAGTTGTCCAAATGCAGACTTCTCTCTGTTGTAAAAAAAATATTTTGCTCCCAGTTTAAAGATTAACTAAGTGTATTTATAAGGTGTATCGGCTTCCTTTCGACTACGGCTCGTCCATGCTGATTAAACTCCCAAAGGGAGCAAATAAGTATGGACTACGTAGTCTTTGCAAGAATTGCAATCAAGCGAGATGCTTAATACTTGCGATTCTGGCTTAGCTTTGGCCATTTCTGCAATACTGCTTTTGCAACTGCCTTGATTCATCAGGAAGGTGCCAAGCTGTTATGTTCTCACTAACTTGAGATTACTCTGAAGTAACAGAGATACGACTGGCTTTAAATGGGAAGATTTCTGGATTTTTCAGGAAGGTTACTGAATTTCATCGGAAAACGTTCCTGGTTTTTGCGAGATATGTTACTGGCATAAATTGGGCACATCAGCTGCCTATTATTTTCCAGGAACGTTTCTGAATCGTTTTTACAGTGTAGGTCCGGTATCCTCACCCAAATGGGGGCCCTGATAATCCGTCATTAATAACAAAGTAATATAATATTCCTTTTTTACTTGTATTTTATCTTCATAAAATTATTAGTAATGTAACAATTTTAATTTATATTAAAAGTGCCAAATTGAATTATAAATATTGCTCAGAAAAAAAGAAAATGTCTTATGACTGTTCACTGACTAATGCATATTATTTATTTCTGAATCATATAACTGTAAAAGTAACTAACAGAAAAAAAAAATGAGCAATACAGCTAATATTAAATTAATTCCATTAAAATATATAGAATTGTAAAATGAAATATTAGATTTAAATAATGAAAGAAACATTAATTTTTAATCTACATATTGTAATTATAAAATAAGAAAATAAATAGTGATTTGAGGATGCATAGTTACTATTTTTAAGACTTTAGTTTGTGCTAATTGAAAATATCGGATACACATCAAAATATCCAATATATATCAAAATATTGGATATTTTCGAAAATTATCATGATATTTTTGAACCCTGTGTTTGACTGATGTTAAGCTACTGATACCTTACCTTTCATAATGACGAAGTGGCAGACTAGAGTGCAAAGTGGCATGTGCATTCTGCTTCTTTGAAATGGAAAATGCAATTTTCATTGGTGTTTGTATTATTTTGTCACCCATTTGTGTATATTGCAGAAACTTTACCAATTTAAAGTTTATAATTCTCTCAAAAATAGGTAACTAACAATGTTTTAATACAAACTAAAACCAAGTTAAAAAATAAATAAATATCAGTATCTTTGATAAGACTAGTAAAAAATAGGGCTAAGTTTTAGAAATGGAGTTGTCTTGAATTGTATGCCACTGAGTACAGGGTTGCCACTCAATTTTGGAAAAAAAATCCCTGTGTTTTCCCTGTATGCAACATTACAAACAAGTGTACAGTGATATTTAAAAAAGAAAATGAATATCTTGATATTTTAATCACAGGGGGGGGGGGAAATACCAAATAAAAATATAAAAATAAGGATAATTTGAATAAATTAAACTTTTTACACAAGAAGAAAAAAAAACCTTCCTGTAACCATTCATTACTTGAACTTTTAAAAATAAAAGTTAAGTAGAATAATGAGTATTAACGACTAATTTCATGCTCTTGAAATTAAACTAGCATAAAATTGAAGAGGCATGTCAAATAAAACAAAAAATAATTTTTGTTTTCCTGATATATTTTAATATTTACTAAAGGAAAAAAAACTTTAAGTAAATTACTATTTTTAAATTTATTTTACAAATGAACTTGATTAATATTATTATTTATTTTGGTAGTTTATACATTTGGGCATTGATTTTGTAATTTGAATTTAAAAATACATTGTATTTCCAAGGTTTTAGAGGAAATTTTAAAATTTCCCTGCATTTTTACTGTTTTTTTTTTTTTTTTTTTTTGAATTCTCTGTATTTTTACTGTTTCTTCAGGTTTCCCTATGGCATGGCAAACCTGGAGTAGACATTTTTGAATGGGTGTGGCAAAAAGATGCAACAAATTGACTAAGCAGAAAAGAAAAAGGATTGATTGAAAATAAGTCAACATGAAGTCATTAATATCTAAGTGGTAGAAATGCACAGCAGACAAAACTGAGTGAGTGTTTGGGAAGCAGACACAATCAGAATACATAAAAAATTGGGGCTGGTATATGAAAGCGTAATAACAGTCAAAATACATAAACTTTATTAAAAGTTGTCGGGTAAAAAAAATGGTAAATTTCCTGCTTGAGTATTTTATAAGTTGTGGCTGAGGTGTGGTAGCATTAGGCCTAAGCCTGGGGAAAAAATGAAGAGGCTAATGTTGAATGTCTTTACTTCCATAAGTTTGGATATCTGCAGTGAAAAAAGATCACTTATAACCCCAAAACATGCACACATTTTTTTTTTTTTTTTGAAAATTATAGTTATTATTTATTAATTTTTTAAATATTATTATATACATTTTTACTTTTAAGCACAAAGGAATTGATTTATTACCTTAAAATATACTTTAAAAAAAGCATTGTCCTACAAGCAGTGCACAAAGATTTACTGAATACAAAAAAAAAAAAAAAAAAAAAGGTTTTTTATTACATACATGGATTGCAAAGGATGATTTCAAAAGTAAAAAATATTTTTTAAGAAAAATGATACTCACATGCTGGCTCAACGTTGAAATTAAAAAATGGCCCAACACGACCAAATGAGGAAATTACACTTTGCACATTGCAAGAATAACTAGCAGCATCAACTTTTTCCAAAGATGAAAAGTAAAGATTACCATCAAATGAGACAAAAACTCTTTGATCTTCTTCGACAAAATTGAAGAACTTATTTCTGACCCAATAGTAATTTACACCTAAATAAAGAGAATTAATCAAATAAAGTTGTTTTTTTTTTTCATATCAAAAATGAATAGGAACATAATAAATTTTCAATACCTGTTAAATGATGACTTTTAAGTTTGAAAATGACTTTTTAAAACTATGATGTTCATACATGAAATACACCGGCTGCTCAGTCAATTCCAGCTGAGGACTGCAGTTTCGTGTTTATTAGCACTCATCAGCCTGGCATAGGAAAGTGACTGAGCTGGAGGTGGAAAACCTCTTAAGGAAGTCAAGAGTGCCAAACAAACTGATAACTGATACAGAATTAGCACTGACCAGACGAGTAACCAAAGCAACGGTTTGGTTCAACTTGAAGATTGAAGTCAAGGCAGGTATATTCAGAAAGTTACTGCCCTATATATTATAGGGCTTAATTTGCTTTACTTTATGCATTGTCCTTTTAGCCTTTTCTATTTCAAGACGCTCTTTCTCGGGTGTATCGGTCAAAATACAAGACTTTCTTTTAGGTCTTCCCCTACGGAATTGTTTTTCGGTAATCCCTTTGAATGTGGCCTAATTTCTTTAAGAGTGACAATGTTTGGCAAAGAAGTACTAGCTTTAGATGTTGACACACCAGTAAAATCATTTTGTGTGTTATTTTCTTCTTGCTTTTGCATTGAGCGATCAGTGACATTTGATGGGAGTTAATCAAAATCTTGAAAAATATTTTAACTCAGGGGATGTAAGCCAGTGACCTTAAAGCCATTGATTGTATTTGATGGTGTGAAGGCCAGCGGTAACGCTCGTCCAACTAGTCCAGCCACATCATAAATGGTAACTGGTTTCTCAACATTTCCTGGTGTAGCCATCCAATCATTTATTGTTTTGTAAATGTAAGCTTAAAAAGGTCCATAGACTCGTCTGTCCTTTAAAAAACATTTCAACAAACTGGAGAACATAAAATTTTAGGAGTTGTAATAGCTATGCAGAACCACTTGTATTGGGTTCGAGGTACACCACTTGGTTATAAAAAACAAAGTAGCTGACCATTATGTTACAGTTAGGCCTAACTTTGTTTCAAGCACATAGTGTTATAGCTATAACATAATTGTATAATGCATGACCTTCATTTCAGAATAAACTATATATGTTTCATAATAAAAATACATAAAAGTATCTGGAAAAACTTACTTTTGAATGGTGGCTTTCTTTTTTTAAAAATACTTCAATCAGTTGAGCTTTTAACAAAACAAAAAGGTATGCACTAAAACCTCTAGTGGGAAATACTTTAACTACACATGTTGCTAGTCAACTATTTAATAAGCAAAACTTTAATCAGCCTAGGTCCAAGGTACACATATGTCCGAGGTATACCACTTACACCTACTGTTAAAAATGCGTTAACATTGGTTTTACCACCTAAATGGTTCATATTCATCTCCTTACTTCTCGCCAGGTCTTTTACAGCAAAGTGAAACTTATTCCTTGCCAGTATCCACTGGTATGGCCATTGGCATACCAGTAGGTATCCACTCATTCACTTTCATATCAAAAGGGCACATATCCAAATTTGAATTTGCCACTTCTAATTCAAAAGTAGTTCACAAATAAAAAAGCGGAGCTAGGCACTGGCTGAGCATTTCCAATCAAGCACTTTGCGCAAGTCTATTATCAGTTAGGCAAGCGTGGCCTCAAATTGTGATTGCTAAATTAATATTAAAATATTGATACTACTATTAAATTGTGATTAAATTGTGACTAATTAATGATTAAATTGCGACTAATTAATGAATAAATTGTGATTAATTAATGATTAAATAGTGATTAATTAATGATTAAATTGTGATTAATTGAAAACCTGATTAACTGATAAAAATTGTGATCTATTAATACCTACAATGTTGTTATTTGAATCAGCTTAGGTGGCTTCATTGTTCATACTTAATAGGATCGAAGGTCCTTTTTTTTTTGTCTTTGAAATGTTCAATATAAAGAATTAAGTAAGTAGGAAGGAATAAAGTAGGGTAAATATATATATATATATATATATATATTAAAAAATGTTGAATATTTTGTTTCAGTTATAAAGTTTATTTCTGAGGAAAATGCATGTTTTTTTTTGTTTTTTTTTGCAAAAGTGATGATATCCACTGTTTTACACCAAAAAGGAATATATCCAAAATAAAATTGGCAATTTCAGTCTGATAAAATTGTGGAGAAATTCCTAGACTTATGCCAATAGTCACTTGTTATTCTACCAAAACATTGTGAAAAATTGGAAATTCTAACGGTTTTTTGTGCGTAAAACATTTTTTCGTTTTGCCAAAAAAATATAAAACTGGATATCATCTGTTTTGCAAGTAAACTCCTCATACGCATTTGCAATGCATCATCAATTATTTATGCATGAAGTAAACATAAAACCAAATATAGTTCCACTTAAAAACTAAGTAATCATGAATATGTTTGTACATATAGAGAGAGAAAAAGAGAGAGAGACAAAATGAAATTTCTTTAATATGGTAAAAGATACTTAAAGCAAATGGAAATAATCATACTTCAAAAGTAAAAAACATTATTACGATTATCACAGAATGCATCAGTAATGCAATTGTAAGAGAAAAAATGAACTTACGAGGATAATGCTGTGGTGGATCACAAGCAATAGACTTGCCCCAGTTCTCTCGCCCAGAATCAGAAGACCGCTTTTTGTTAAATTCAGCAATGTCTGCAATTAAACACAAAAATGCTTCAACAAGTGAAATAATTCTATTTTCACTTCAGGTCAGAACCAAAATCAAACTAACAGTATAAATCTTACAATCAGCAACATAATAAATGCAGTGATATATTTTCAGTGAACACTTTCCAGTACATTCATAGCTATTTAAAAGTACAATTGCTGTCACACAGTGACTTTATTTAGAAGTACAGGGGTATATTACACTCATTGTTATAAAAATTAACACACCAGGAATTGGAGGTTGGACTGCTTCTAAACTTGGCATGAAGTAAAACATTGATGCTTCAATAATTCATGTTTTTAAGGTCAATGTTTTCTAGCATCTATGTTTCCTTTGATGATTTTTTGAATTTTGATCTTTCATGTTTGAGCAAAAAGTATTATAATTTTAAGCGAAAGAAGAGCAAAGACAAATGATTACATTCATGAAAGTATAGTTATGATGAAAGTTACAGCATTGTTCAATGATTGTGGCATCTTTTCTATCCGAAGAAGTTTTCTATATCAGTTATTTAAAGCATTGTACTTCATTGAAGAAAAATTAACAAACTTCTTTCTTGTACAAAATGTGAAATTAAAAAAAAAAAAGGGTAAAATAAGAAGAAAATAAGAAATAAACGTCAAATAGCACAAATTGCAGATTACTGCAGACACGTGTTTTGGCGTTACAAGGAACGCCTTTTTTAATGCAAAAGAAATGAGCTTATGGATGAAAAAACATCCAACAAAAGCTTAGAGCCAGATAAGCAGGCAGCTTAAAAAGTAAAAATAATGGATTAACCAAAGAGCAATGAGAAAATTATAAAACAATAAAGAACCAATGGGGATGCAATTTGGTTTGTTCCATTTCCTGGTGTTTTCTTTCATTCAGCATTTTTTTTCTTGCGGTTCACGGTTATAGACATTGCCCTTTACGTTTATCTTCGTCTAATTGAATTCTGTCTTTCTCTTGTGACGTACCTGTGAGAAAGCTCTTGCTCATTGTTTGCATTCCTATTGGTTCTTTATTGGATAATAATTTTCTGTTTGGTATTTGGTTAATCCACTATTTAAGCTGCCTGCTTATCTGGCTCTAAGCTTTTGTTGGATGTTTTTTCATTCATAAGCTCATGTCTTTTGTATTGAAAAATTCGTCCCTTGTAATGCCAAAATACGTGTCTGTAGTAATCTGCAACTTGTGCTATTTCAAGTTGTTATATCTTATTTTACATGTTATGCACAAAGGTATGTAATTAACTTAAAAGAATTAGGATCCAAAACAATTACAAGAGACATAGTTCCAAGTCTGTGCATTAGCTAAGTACTGCTTAAGATCAGCTAGTTTAGTACACTGTGATAAATATATTATTGAAGTCATGCTTGCTAGACTAAAATGGCTCAGTATCTTGTAAATGAGCACGAGAAAATCTGATCCTATAGCATTCTGAAGGGAACCTGTAGCTTCAGGGATTACTAAGAGGTAGCTTTGTAAGGTTGTAGCAACCTTGTAAATTTCTAATGCTGTTATTGCTTCATGTTTTGAGAACCTGATCTTAGCTATAAATTGTTAAACTAATTATGTTTAAAAGGGGAAGGAGTAAAAACTTTATTTAACGCAAACCTTACATGCAAAATGTTAGGCAACATAAGAATCAGTTTTTCCCCCATAACTTGCAGTTTTTTTTTTAAGTATCAGCACTGTTAATGATACACCTCACAAATTGCTATGAATAGTCGTAATAGAGCCATCTGTTTCAAACATTAGTTGAACAATTCTTTGCAGTAATTCAACTGGACGCACAAATGTTATACTATCAATTAATTCATAAATTCAAACACTTTTTGTGTTATCTAGTTTATAAAATATTATCAAATTGTTCTAATTTGCTACAGGCGCAGTCCATGTCAATTCAGGCAGGCAGAAAAATACTCCCCCCCCCCTGCATAGATTTTGGTTCTCTCTCTTATCTTGTTCCGCTCTATTTTGACAGTATAATTCTACTTTAAATTTAATACATTTGAGCAGAAAGAAAAAAAAAATTATATATATATATAATATTCAGAAAAAGTCTGCACACCTCTTCAAGAATCTACGATGAATGTGGCAGCATCAAACTCTTTCTGTTACCGGGTTTACTCAAGTCTGCCTTTATATATAGTTCCTCAAAAGTCTCTACAACCTGTTAAATTGAAAAGTGGTAGTTCTCCTTTTCAGCAATGGTACTGATAAACAGCAAAAAAAAAAAAAAAAACATTTATTTTAAATTTGGCTGTTCTGAAAAAATTTAAAAACTTGATTTTTCCCCCAAAAAGTTATAGCAAAAAAAATTGAACACACATTTACAAACGATGCATACGGTTTTAAAGAAAAATTATTATTCCTCAAATAAAAAAACTTCATCCTAATATTGTTCACCATCCCAAAGATAAAGCACTAGAAAAGTTTACCTAAAATATACCTGTAACTGCAATTTACTTTTTTAAAAATTTTAACATACATTAAATTCAAAAACTTCCGAGACTATGAAGGGTCAGCCTAGATTGACATGCCTGCAATATTTGGACAACACATTCATGTATATTTTTAGTATTCGGGTGAAAAGGTTAAATTATTCCAGTGCTAAGACAAATTATCTACACAGAAAAATCAACTTTGTTCTGATAATACGGTGAACATGTTTTAAGTCCTGTAGTGAACCACCACTTCTGCATACTCATATACTTAGAGATGCATCACTTAATGTTAGGGGCAGAAAATCACACACATGGTAGGATATAAATGGTATGATTATGATTAGTTCTATACAAAGAGGGCACCACATCAGCCATTTTATTTCCTTACTTTAAAACATTTCCATTTGTCTATTTACCATAATATGATGAACAAAACAATAGCAAAGTTTGTCAATGTTAAAAGGTGTGGACTGAATTATTAAGTAAATGAAATTTAGAAAATTACAATTAAAGGATTTTATACAATCTCCTTTCAAATTAATAAATAAAACTTACAGCCAAAACTTAATTGAATACTTTGGCTAACAACAATTCCATATTTATTTTCTGCAGTACAGTGATAATTTCCTCGATCTTGGTTTTGCTGAGGGTTGTGGATTATCAATGTACCATCTGTTTGTGTATATCGAGAATCAACTAATGGATCAACAATATGACTTATAAGTTCATCGCTTTTGAATTCCTCCTGTAAAAATAGATATATGAGTATTTTTAAAATTGATCATTCATATTGCATTGTCTATGAGAGAAAATATCAGAAATAGTTTAAAAACTGGAAATTGCTCTTCAAAATACTGAAAGAATGAAAATACCATACCAAATATTTCTGCTAACTTACTCGATACCACTTATAAATTGGTGGGGGATAACCAGCAGCAACACATTTCAAAGCAACATCATTTACTTGTTTACGACTACTAGGATCAAATATAGCAGATTGGGGTTCTTCAATGAAATAAGGTCCCCGAGGTATGAGTTCTTTGTCTAATACATTGATCCCATAATCTGAAAATCAAGAAATAAATATTAAATAAAAAAGACTTGAAAAATGATGAACCTCAGGGTTATTAAAATGTTTAGGAGACTAAATGGTTCAACTCTTACTAGTATCAAATATGGAACCCCTATTTATATGTATAACTATATGGGTCATTCTCCTGCAATGTGGAATTTTGCATCCTGAATTTTTAATTTTTGAACTTTTTAGGAAGAATGCAGTTTGGTAACGTAACTTTAAGTAATTTTTTCTTTTATAAAATTATTGTTAAGTGTCTTTTCACAGGTTCTTGTGCTTTGTGTTCTAGTCATGTTTATGCCATTTCTTTCTCATGTTGTCATAGTCATATTATGCATGCTTTCAAAATATGGTATGTATGACTTCTCACATTTGTAGAAGCTTATATTTTTGAAATCAGCTCAAATGTTATCGGAATCGGTTTTACATGCAAAACATTTTTGAAACTGTGTGAGTGTCAATAAAAAGCACTAAATCGGCCAGGAATAATGCACCGAAAAAGGCAAAAATATTACTAATTAATTTCATAAGCAATGAAAAGAAGTAGTATTTCAAATGAACTTTAAAAACTTTTTAATGAATTGAAAAGGTTACTGCAATTGTTTATATTTTATTAATAAATTGCTTAACCCCTGATATTACTATAGGTGTACAATAGGGTGGAGTGAAAAAAAAAATTAAAAAAATGATAATAATGCATTACATATATGCATAAGTATGCATTCATAATATGCCCTGTTCCTTCATTATACATACTATGTTGAGTGCAAAGTGAAATACATGAACACTCACTATAATGTTATGATACAAATTCATTTTATTTCTATTTTTTCTCTTGTAATCAAGAAATTCTATTTACTGAATACTGCTTGCAATAAAATGATTCTACCAGGGTTCACATGAGGGAAAAATATAGGGTGGGATCTCCCACTCCGACAAAATTTTAAGTGGGATTTTGTCATAAGCCTGTATAACTTGAAACAGTTCAAAGAGTTGAAGGCTCCTGTATACTGTTTTGATAAAATGAGGATGAAAGTGCTAAAAATTATTATCTTCAATATGCTATGAACATAAACACAGTGAAACTTTACCTATTTCTCTTTCAGTGATAATTATCTGATGAAGTTTCTCTTTTGGAATCTCACAAATATATGCCATCAGATCCAGTTCATCTACTTTTTGAAGACCCCATTTGTTAGCCAAGTCAGAATAGCTAGAACAAAAAAAGTAATGAAAATTTTATAAACAGAATAATAATGCGCTGGTTTAATTTGGTAAAATATTAATAACAAAACTAATTAGCATTCCAAATCTATTCTTTTGCTCTTAAAAATACATAAATATTGTCGTGTTTTTTGCAAATTTTTGATGGAAGAAAAAGCAGTCAAAGTTGCAGCATATGATCCACAGACAAACTAGCCTTTAACACACAAATTTAAAGCCCTTTCATGAAAAAGAAATGATGAATTATTCCTTTCAACCATAAACTGATTGTGTTATCTTAAAGATTTCTTTTCACGTAGTTTACAATTTATTTGTCAGAGTGAAATACATAATAATGAGTTTAAAACTTAGTTTTCTAGTTCTTTGAAACGTTGTTGGTTTACTAGTACTTTGAAACGAAGTCAAAGCCCTATTTATAAGTTTAAATCAAAGCAAAAAGTGATTGGTTTAAAAATATATTCAGTTCTTAAGTTTTCTACTCATGTAACATTGCATAAAGATTCACCAACTAAAACAAACAAAAGCAACTAATGCAAATACATAAATTACTCATAGGCAAGACAACAATTGAGAACACAAGAAGTGATAAATTAAAAAAAAAAAATTACTTCTGAATTTTTTTTGCATAAAAGATTCAGTTAAAATAATCAACAAAACTAAATATCGCACTTATATATAATACCTGATTTTTGAGGAGTCTGTAAGTGTAAAAAAAAAGACAAAAAATTGAAAAAGTAGCATTTTAAAATATTTGCAACAATCTTCAACATCTATTTGCCACCTCCCTCCCCCCCTTTTTAATTCCACTTTTCATAAAAATTCCACTGTTTTTCTAATTTTCAAGCAATCAGTTATCTGGAAATGTCTTGTTGTATCAATTAGATACATTGATTATGTAATGATTGCATAATCTTCAACGAAACAAATAATATTATGGAACAAAAGCGGATGCTGAAATACAGTGAAAAACCTTTAACATGAAACTGAATAGATCTGAATTTTCTTTTGTGCTAAAAGATCCAAAAGTAGAACATAACACAGCAATATTTTTGAAGTTGTTAAGTTTTATCTAGATTTTCTGTTCAATTATGGTGGGGTGGATCCATTGCAGGGTTCAAAAATATCATGATATTTTTGAGAATATCGAAAATATCAGATATTTTGATATATATCGTGTATTTTAATATCTATCCGATATTTTCAATTAGCACAAACTAAAGTCTTCAAAATAGTAAATGCATCATCAAATCACTCTTTAATTTCTTATATTATAGTTACAATATGTAGACTTAAAATGAACATTTCTTTCATTATTTATATCTAATATTTCAGTTTACATTTCTATCAATTTTAATGGAGTTAAATTAGCATTAGCTATTTTACTCATTTTTTCTTCTGTTTGCTACTTTTACACTTATATGATTCAAAATTGAATAATATGCATTACCAGGTGCACAGTCATAAGACATTTTCTTTTTTTCTGAGCAATGTTTAAAATTTAATTAGGCACTTTTAGTATATGAATTAAAATTGTTACATTACTAATAATTTTATGAATATAAAACACAAGTAAAAAAAGTAATATTATATTACTTTGTTATACTAATGATGATTATATTAATGATGCAATACATTATAAAATATAGTAAATAACTTTTTGGTTGTTTTTAATAATGAATAAACAAAATTACTGTGATTAACATACTTTTTATATTGAAAATACCAATATTGAAAAAACAAATATTGAAAATATCAAAATACTATGATATTTTCAAAATAAATATTGGATATATATCGTGATATTTATCATGATATATATATCGACTGATTTATAATGGCAAACCCTGATCCATTGGGAGAAAAAAAAAACAAGTAAAAAAAGTAATAGACCTGATTTTTTTCCCTGAAGGGTCTTTTACAGCAGGGCTCTCCAACCTACAGCCCCCTGGCCGGATTTGGCCTGGAGCATATTTTTCCCAACCTGCAAGAAGCTTACCGACTGATTTTTCTAAATTTTTTGCTTTAATTTGATAATATATTTCTTTTTAAGCATTTGAAATGAAAACCTAGACAAGAAAATCTCAAATGCCATTACCAAGCATGATTGTAGCCATTATTATTTATTTAATGTTGAACTTTACACCTACTGTTAATATTTTACATCATTATTTAATAGAAATATGCTAATTATTAAATTATTTAATGTTAAATATTGGATGTGTTCTTTTTTGAGGTGAAACCAACTGCACTACCATCTAGGAATGAGGTTCACAAATAAAAATCTGCCAAACTCAACTTTGTATTTTTGTGGATCTGTTAGCTTTTGCATGGCGCCTTCTTATATATAGCTTAAAATTGCATTTTAAAACTTTACTGTAAGAAAATTTTTGGAACAGGTCCTGAATTCTGACCATTCTTTAAACATTATCAAAGATAGCCTGAAACGTGTCTCTAGGACTTCATTCCCAAAAAGGTTTTGAAGAGAGGATCTAAACCTTCCTCATTTCCTTAACATCACAAATCAGGAAAGATAATCTAAAATTGCATTTAAAATTAATTTGTAAGGAGGAAAAACCTTTGACTTTACCAAAGATAACCTAAATTGACTTAATTTTTGAAAAATAATTTGGGAGAGATAATTGCAACCTCTCGTTAACTTAATTTGACTTCAATTGCCTGAAAATACGAATTTTAAAAATTTCTCTTGAGGTGGATGCTAAAACTTGCCCTTCGACCATCTCTCACACCAACAAAAATCGACTGAAACTGCATTTTTAACCCTTAACAGGGGAGGAGTGTTGGGACTCGCGTACTGCCGTGGATGAAATACCCGAAGTTTGAGGAACTAAAACGGGTTGTTGCAAGCCTAACAGAAATTGTGGTGTGATCTGCTCGGGGGAAAAATGGAATTGGAGAAACACATTTAACAGTCAAAAACAATTTTATTCAAATAACGATAAATATATATCTTAAAATTTGTAATATCAACAAGGGTAAATAAACTACTTTTAAAACCCAAACATTTTGACTGAAAATAAACCCCCCCCCCACAAGAACATTTATAGGAATACATTATATAATACTGTATCGTTCGATTCCAAAACTTAACGGACTAGTCAACGCTAGTCCACCTTGAGTCCATTGGCTAAAAATAGAGTAGTCCTGATAATATTCAAGATGAAAGTTCATACCATTCAGGATATTCACTCTTTAATACTTGGCATATCAAAACGTGAAGGCCTGATCCTTCCATAGGATCCTACGTGAAAATTGATTGCAGCTCGTACCACTCGTGGCCAGCCGCCATGCTGGACCTTCCATAGACTTGACCTCTCGGACACCAAGAACCGCCACATCCGGTGAAGAACCCTTACACGCGGACATCCAGTCCAGCCAGACTCCAGGACATCTTTTAATCCAATCCAGCGTGAACCTTCGACGGTCTTGTGAAGCCTACGTCCAACAATATCAACTTCCGTGAAAGAAACTCCACAATATTTCACCTTTTCATACTTCACCACCAAAATGCCTCAAGGTGACCAATGGAACCTGCCCACTCTTTTAGCCGGGCACAACGAACTTATTTCCTACATTTTTCTAAAAATGAAGTCCACTCAACAACGTGGAACTGATGAGAAACTGGAGCACACCGCTCCCAATAACACACCAAACTGCAGTTACGGCGACATGTATTAAAACAGATAAGATAAGAATAACAAGAGGATTGATTGATTGGATGCACTCTCTTAAATACCTTTCCCAATTCCACCACGTGATGATGTGACGTTTATTGAATCACATGCATAAATTATTGCTGTGAAACAACACAACACCTTTTATTTCCTAACTGTGAAACTTTTAAATAGTTGTTCACCTGCACTCAGCAAAACGTTACTCAACTTGGTAATTATGACGTCACATCATCGCGTTGTGTAAACAAACGCATCATTCTGTTGGAGTTTCTACTTTGGGGAACAATTCGTCCGCCGGTTAGGTAGTGGGATAATTTTTCAATTTTTGTAATACAATGAATTAAGTTACTAGAACTTTCTTAAACCTTTAGGAATTGTCTTCAAGAACTAAAATTTCATATTTTTGCTAACAAGGAGCGGTCTCAGAGACCACTCAAAAGTTCATTTGATCGCCCCTATTTCATATTCAGTCCGATTGAATGGTTTTTCCCCCAATTCCTTTTTGTTTTTGATTTTGAACACCCCCCTTCCTTATCAGTATCCTTGGGCAAGTGCATCTGGTTTAAATTTCATTGCATTCTTTAGAAGCAGTCTATAAGACTGCACCTCCCCTTCAGTGTTATAATTTTCAGCAGTAGTAGACTTGGCTCTTAACGTTAGAACCGCGGATATTGGTTCATTTATCTCATCCGTGTTATGCGAAAGAGATGCAAAATATTCTAGATGAGGTTGAGATTTGTTTGAAATAATATTTGTACACAAATATTACGCAATGATGTTCTAGGGACCATGAAGTCTGAATTATTCCTCGAAGTATGACGTGAAATACTAATAGTCAAAATGCTGTCAAAATTTTCTCGTTACATGATACAAAGAGCTAAAATGAAATCATTAATAAATAATAGATTCATTTTTATTGCAAGTATTTAGTTATTTAGTGAAGCATATGATTTTCTCGAAAAATCTTAAGACACTAGCAAAATTTCCTTGGAAAAGGTATATTTTGATTAAAAATCAAAAATATTTTTTCCTCACAGTAATAAAAATTCAAAGAAAATCTAAAGGAAATTGCAGGAATGGATCTTATTTGCACGATTAAAAAAAAAACTTAAATGGAGCGGTCTCTGATACTTCACGTCCCCTATTACATCCTACTTTTTCACCTCCTCTGTTATGGGTTAAGACTTCAACTTGGAAGAATTTTCAGGGGATATGGCTTGATCCCCTCATCTCCATCCTTCGTCTTTGTCAAAGACAGCATAAAACGTTTAAGGACATAACTTTTGGTATCTATCTTTTCTTCAAAGCAAATACATTTTATAAATTCACTCATTTCTTTTTTATAAAATAAACTTTAGTACAGGAAATTGAAGCAAGATGGGTAAAGGCTGCAGCATCAAGTTATTGCTGGGCCTTGAAAACTGGCAATGAGCGAAGGGGGCAGCTAAAAACCACCATCTTGTTGCACCTTGGCTTGCACACAAATAACGAGAATACTGGTTACACTCATGCCACTGAGCGCTTATTAAAATTTTTTGAAAGACGTGGGTGATGGGGGTGGGAGGAGGGGAGCTAGTGTTAACTAAATCATCTGAATTGAAATATTGTTGGATTATAGGTCCGCCTTGCTTCAAAAAATTTAAGATGTGGCCCTTGACTAAACAAAGCTGGAAACCCCTGTTTTACAGCATTATAATGTCAACAAACTGTTCAAGATCATTCATTGTTTTATTCATCTCCTCTTTTGACAGCAGTAATTTTAATCATTTTCTGCATTTCTGAACTAGACACCATGAACTTCATTGTTGGTTCAGTAGTCGGAATCTACAGGGATGAAATCATTTGTATTATTAGTTCTAATGAAGGATGACCACGGAGGAGAGAGGGGAGGGGGATGCAGGGAAGATAAGGAACCCTAAAAGAAGAGGAACTTGCTTTGCCCTAAAGCTAAATGCCAT
Organism: Uloborus diversus; assembly: GCF_026930045.1. Taxonomy (NCBI): domain Eukaryota; kingdom Metazoa; phylum Arthropoda; class Arachnida; order Araneae; family Uloboridae; genus Uloborus; species Uloborus diversus. The sequence continues at coordinate 33,404,245 of NC_072740.1, read as the reverse complement.
AAATGTTTTATAGTTATTTATAGCAAACATGCAATTGAATATCAAAGCGAATTTCTTTCACAGAAAAACAATTTTTGTTTCGCCTTAAAAGAAAAAAATGCAGGCACTGTATATAAACAGGGCACAGTATTTTTTTATGTTTACTAATTTTTCACATTGACCGAGTTTTCATGTTAACTGACTTTTCATGTTGAGTGTTTTTGTGTTAAAGGTATTTCACTGTAATATTTTTAGCAAGAAGGGAAAATAAAATTCTCTTATTGCTAAACTCGAAATGTTGAAGAGCACATGATTTGAAACTCAAGAGTTTAATGTCTACGAAACTATTTCATTAATCCAATAGAATCAGATTTAAATGCCTAGGTGTATGCCTGATACCATTGGGTACATGCCAATGTCATTGGCTATAATTCCAATAGGTAAAGAAAAACAAGTTTATAAACATAACACAGATTATAAATCAAAGCCTGAGAGATAAAAGTAAATTAATCAAAATTTGCACTTACTTATAAGCAGCATAGCGAAAATATGATGTATTTTGCATTGGTAAAAACATGGATTCTGTGTCACTAAATAAAGTGTTGTCACTGTCCCAGATCCAATTGTTATCCCCATCATCTCGTCCACTGGTCCACCATCTAACAAATAAACATAATTATTATTTTTTTTTGCATTAAAATATCAATTTTTATGACAAAAATTTTAAAATATTTAAAATTTTAAAATTAAAATGTCTCAAAAAAAGTGGAAAACTGATCATTGCAAAAATATAATCAAAAAATTATTTTTCCATTTATTTTCATTGATACAGATTACCCAAGATCCGAACTATGGAAGAAATATTAGAAAACAGGGACTATTCAAATTCAAACAATGGTTTTTAATTATCTTTAAAAAAAGACTTTTGAATTTAGTTTTTATCTTGATTCCTGAAAATAATATTAACTATGTGGAAATGTCAGCATAATCCTGCAAATGTTTCAAGCAAAAAGTAAAAATCATGATGATTGTGAGAGAATTATGCAGGGCTGTGAATGACTCATGTTGATAGTGGGAAAATTTACAACAGTCCTGTAAACAGTGATGTAAAATACCCGGGTATTTATTTTTGAGAATAAATACCCAGGGTATTTATTTTGAAGTGAACTCTATTCACACAAAATACCCATATAAGTGTGTAATAATTTTGCAATCGGGTGATTTTCATATGCATTGACAAATTAAGTTTGACGCAATTTGAAAATTTTTGTTGGTATAAACATTAAAACTTTCCTAGGTATAAACTCCTTACAATTTATAGCTTTCTAACCAGGTGGTTATTTGGGAGTTAATTTGCTTATATTTTAGAAATTCCAAAAAACATCTTGACAAGTCACTGTTTTTCTCATGAGTGTTACCTTTATAAAACATTCTGTAATTTCTTTTGTAAAAATGAATAATCTAACACATTTTGATTAAACAATCTTAAATACTCAGTAATAAGTCAAAATGCTATAAATATTTACTTATTTAAGAAAGGTTAAGTATTTGTATTACTGTTTTTCTCATGTGTGTTACTTTGTTTCCTGAATAAAGGGTAAAGTTTATAAGAACGTCTTAAAATAAATGTAAAATATTTTCATGAATAGCTAAAAAAAATCCATATTGAAAAATTATTTTTAAGATTGAAAAAAATGAAAAGTTTATTAATACAAATGCTGAATTTTGGCTATAGTAACACTCATGGGAGACTAAAACTCATAAGATATGAACTCATCGATTTTCAGCTGTAATTCCTCTAAAATATGTAGTTATTTGAAGATCATATTTTAAGGGTTAGAGTTTTTCCTAAACAATGCAGACAAATTTCATTTTTACAAACATTAGCTTTGGGTCAGTGTTCGCTCTTCAATTTTTTAATAAATGTGAATTTATTTTATATATATATATATATATTTTTTTTTTTTTCTAAAATTGTAGAATGTAATTTTACATAGCTTTGTTCCAACTTTTTCGGACAATGCCCATTTTCAAAAAGTAGCTCTTGATGCAAGGAATATAACTACAATAAATTATTTTGAAGTGGCATACAAATGTCGAACTTGAAGGTTCAAGAAGGCATCTGATTAGTGTTTGACAGCTCTCAAAAATGCATAAAATTATCCCTGGGAAAGGGAGCCCATATAGCACTTATTGAGCTAGGAACCAATCAGCAGCAAAAGTCAACCATAATTTCCCTAGCAACCAAAGTAAGAAACTGAAGAACAAAATCAGCAAACACGGGGAACACAGGGGTTTTTAGAATGATTCACCATCTATGAAAATATGTAATACCTCGATCAGAGCTGTAATATGTTCAACACCCAGAATGCTGAATAAAAGTATCTTTACTACTGTAAATAAGTGTAATTTAGTTAATCAGAATGTCACAAAATCCAACCCCACAACCTACAAGTTGATCAAACTATGCCAAGCATTAAAATGTGGAATTTTTTACATACACACACACACACATATATATATATATATATATATATATATATATATATATATATATATATATATATATATATATATATATATATTAGGGTGGTCCTTATTTATATGGCAATTTTTTTTTTTCGGAATTCAACAAGTGACACCCCCTAGTTTTGTGACACTATAATAAAAAGTAATCTGTGCAAAATTTGAACTTGATCGGTCAGTAATAACACATGCCCCTAGGACATTGAACTTTAACACTTTTGATAATTTCCTCACAAATCTTCGAATTTTTACTTCAGACCCCGTACATTGTTTCTCCTAGATTTGCAAAAGATTTTTACAGTGAGGTAGCACTAAATTTATCTTTTTAATTACTTCATATCATCTAAAGATTTTACATTGAATAAGAATGAAATAGTGCTTTAGAAACTTTACCTTAATCGTACACTTTTCTCAATTTATCCCAATCATGAGCATTTTTCCCCAATAGTCTAGGACTGTCTGTAAAATAAATTGCTTTTGTGACTCATATTTGGTAAATTGATTGTGAAATTCTTTGATTAATTGTGCTCCTCTTTCAGTTGCATCATTCAGAACGTTCAGCATTTTATGGATATTTCTACCTTTTAAATAGCTTCCTTCAATTTGCCATGAATCAGGATTAAATAGGAAAACATCTTTTGGTTTTTGTAACTTATCAAACTGTTTTATTGACTTGTAATTGATTCTATAAAGAGAAAAATCTTTACTAAGAAAGTACTACGAATCATCTACTGTTATCTGACATTTTTTATACAGTCATCAGACACGTCTTCCTTAAAAGCAAACATTTTTTGGAGTAGTCTTTTCCTGTCTTCAAAGTTAATTCCTTCATCCAGTACAGACAAAGCTACTGGTTCATCCCCTAAATACCATAAGTGGTTTATGAATTTTCCAATCGCTGCTTCTGCTGCATGTTTGACATCATGTTTGTACACTGCTAGTTTTTTAGACACATTATATTATTTAAAGGAGCCTCGATTGGGTTAGTTGCGAAAAACCGTATTTTCATACAACATGTAACTGTAAAACAGCATTTAAATTATTTCTCTTCATGTAAGGTCAATTTTAATTGTTTCCTAAACATATAAATTTTCAAACAATTAATTACGTTTGTCACCCATCTGGCTCAAGGATAAGCTCCAGGCTGCCGAAAACATATTCCTGTTGGAGGGACTTCACCAGGTATTACTATTACAAGTTATGAGAATTCTCTGTAATCTTTCTCAATTTCGCTTTTTACAAACAATAATATGTCATCAACTTTGTCTTTTATAATTTAAGTGGTATGTGTACTTGATTGAAATGTTATATGTTCTGAATGATGGAGATCTTTCCACAAAATTTTCAAGCGCTTAAATAATGGAATATCAGGATTAGAACTAAGAAAGGCAAGGACTTCTTTAAAGACACACTCTGCAATACGATTTCAAGTGCCTGATGATGGCAATCCAAATGTAATGTATCACTGTCTGGTTTTTTCTCTAACAAATTGCATGCACAATTTATATGGCCGATATTGCAAGCCATTGTACCAAAAACTACAGCTTGAACAGTTAGCAATAAAGAGCAATCATCTAAGATATCATATACAACTGAAGAAATAGCTCAGGAATCCAGAGTAGCTGTTCACAACATTGGGACCTGCAGCAATCACGGTAAGCCTATCCGCGTTTTTTTCCCAGTCACATCTGGAAGTAGCTTTGTATCCCAGTGAATAACTAAAAAATCTAAATTTAAATTCATGCAATTTAATTTTACCTCTTGAAGATTTTCTCTTGCTCTCTTAAGAGATGTACGATTGATCACAAGGTCATTTGGATTTAAATTAACTATATCTACATAGGCTGTTAATTAATGAACAACATCTTTGTCCCTAATAAGAGTGATGAAAGGCAAGCAGATATCAATAGTTGTCAAGCTTTTTTGCGTTGTGGTAGACCTGATATAGAAAAAAGATTCAACAGGTTAGGATAGATACCCATTTTGGTTTCTAAATCTTTTGAATTGCAAGAAAAATTTGATGATAATAAAGGACTATGTACTGAAATAGAAGAGAATTAATTTAAAGTATAGATTTTTAAATTATTCCGATCTAGTTTTTTTTAAATTTATATTTAAGATATGGAAAATACAGTATATTTTTATGCTAGAGTAATTGAGGATTGTTCAAAATTTAAATTTTAAGAATTAAAAACTGCATAAACATTTGAGTATATTTATAACTAAAGAACAGCAAATTAAAATATAATTGCCATTACTTTTATTTATTGCATTGAAACCTAGCGACCCTATTTGCCACACTTATTACATACACAGGAAATATTGTAAATCAACACCCCCAAAGCCAAGAGAAGGCAATTTGATGTTGTGAAATATCATTCATTAATGGCCTAGGCCATTCATTAATGGCCTTTAGAATCCCTTGTGCCCATCTTGGGGGATGGATCTCCTGCCGCTTGGTTTAAAACGAGCACAGAATAGCGGCATGCTTGACCCAAGGCCATTGGTGTACATGTAGCAGCTGTAAAATGTAAAATTTTACAGAATGAAAGTGAGAGAATGATTGGTCTGGAAGTAGCAACATCTATTTAGGTTCAAAATTACTTTAAATATGAAATGTAAGAATATTTTTAAATAAAAATGAGAAAATCTGCAATTTTTTCTTCAAAACTCAAAAGAGGGGGGCTAGGAGCATGGGTTAATAGTCATGGATTGACTTAAAATTTTGCAAGGATCATTTACTTGTATAACGGAACAAATTTAGGGAGCATTGCCTAAAATATCTACAACTTCAAAAATAAGGACCACCCTAATATGTATATATGAGAAAAAATATATCTGTGTGATAAAGGTATGAGTTAAAGATAATACAATATTTATAAGTAAGGATCTACTCATTATTTGGGTGTCTTTTATCATGAGTGTTATTCCCTTACCTGTTAAAAGTAACACTCATGAGATTTATAGAATTCTTCACTGGAGTAAATTCTATCAGTGTTTTTGAAAATTTTACTATGTCTCTTGTTTCCTTAACAAAATATACATTACTGACTAATTGTATACTATACTTAAAAAAATATTAAAAAACAAATGGCTGGCACTCTTGAGGGGGGGATATGATTAAAATACTCTTCACATTGAATTGTACGGTTCAATATTCAACATATTAAGGAATGAATATTTCCATTTTTTTACTTACACATTCTAAGAAGAAACAACTATGGTTTCTCTAGCGCTCATGAGATATTAAAATACTCTTGACATTAAATTTTATACTTCAATATAAGGTTTATATTTCATATAATAATAAATATATAAATTATAAATAATATACATTCATTAATATAATAATTATATTCATTTTTAGACTTATACATTCTAAGAAGAAACATACATAGCTTCCCTGACACTGTTGCTAAATACGATAAAAAATATTTTCCTCATAAAAATGTAGTTAAGTTTGGATTGAAGTATGGCAGTCAACATGCCATTAAAAGTGAAGAAGAAAAGATATCATCTTTGTACCTTATAAAATCATTTCAAATAGGTATAATATAACCAGTCCTATGTCTAACCAGAGAGTTAGTAACTTAATTATGCAGAAAAAGTTTCCTAGTGCTAGGCAAAATAATAAAATAACCGGTATCTACTGAAAAAGACAGCTACATGAGGCAATGTCCAGAATATTACTCTTTCACAACCAAAGAATAAAAGTTCAGCCAGGGTCTTAAATGCAAACAATATTGAAGTATTTTGAAAATATTTTTTGGATATTATGGCATGATACAAGCTCATTCCAAGCAGACTTCGAAATTATGATCTGTCTAGAATCTCAAAACTCCTACCAGGCCAACAGTAATTTCTGAAAATGGCAAAACAACATTTTGATCAAGGATTTTTGAGAGAAGGCAGAGAAATTCCAATGTGAAATCAAGCCATTTGAAACTGTAAATTTTGTTTTATTTATGGTGATCAAATGTGCTATAAGCATGTCCAAATATACCCCATGTAGGGGCATATGTGGACGATTTTTGTAAATTTATAAAACACGTATATATATATTCACTAAGTGTCCAAAAAAAAAGTCCCTGTCACATTTTAAGTGTTCCAATTTTGGAAGAAGGTGATTCGATGAGTATTACAGATATTTGCATAAATCTTTGCTCGATGCAAGCTTAAAATGCGGGTGTTGCACTAGAAGACTGTTTAATTCGAATTAAGCATGGCTAGAATTGGTAGTTGTGTTCAAGGAAGTGATGTAACAGAGTTCAAAAAGGGGCAAATTGTTGGCCTGTACCAAAGTGGGACAAAATGCAAAGACATAGTTGAAATTAGTGGTATAGGATTGCGAACTGTTCAACGCATTATTAAAAGGTGGAAAGATGTCGGAGAAGCTACCTGTTCGCGACATCTTTGTGGTCGTAAATCAATTCTGGAAGAACGTGATCGGAGGTCTCTGAAGCGATTAGTGAAGAAAAAAATGCAAGAAATCAACCATTCAACTCACAGCACTCTTCAACGAGGAAAGTAAAACAATTTCCAAGCGCACAATGCGACGAGAACTTAAAAAATCGGGACTAAGAAGCTGTGTTGCAATAAGGAAGCCACTTGTGAGTGCCATTACTCAAAGAAAAGAACTGCAGTTTGCAAAAGATCATAAAAATTGGACTGTTAATGATTTGGGGAAAGGTCATGTGGTCCGATGAGTCAAGATTTATGCTCTTTCAAAATGATGGACACATCAGGTTTCGAAGAGAGCCACACGAAGCAATGGACCCTAGATGTCTTGTTCCCATTGTGCACTCTTTCGGAGGCAGTGTAATGATCTGGGGTTGTTTCTGTTCATCTGGACTAGGCTTGGCTGCATTGTGCCCCAACCAAATGAAGTCTGCATAGTACGTTAACATCCTGGATGATCATGTTGTGCCATCTATGGACTTGTATTTTTCTGGCGGTAGTGGTGTATTCCAAGACGATAACGTAAGAGTACACCGGGCTACAATTGTTAAATCTTGGTTCGGTGAGCACGATGCATCATTTTAACACATGATTTGGCCTCCACAAAGTCCAGACCTCAATCCAATCGAGAATCTGTGGGACATACTCGAAAAGGATTTAAGATCACACACACCAAACTTCCTTCATCTATCGAACATTTAGGAGACCTCTTAATGGAATTGTGGACGAAAATAAAAACGGATACTCTACAAAAGCTCACTGAAGCAATGCCACGGCGTATATGAAAGCTGTAATACGCGCAAAATAAGGTCCAACCAAATATTAAGGCATGCGACTTTTTTTTTGGACGCGTAGTGTATATACAAATATATATATATATATATATATACACAAATAATAATAATAATAAAAGTGAAAAATATTGAAAAGACACAAATATATATATATATACTTTTTTTTAATGTTGTCCCATCTTCTAATATTTAAGCATGCACTTTGAAGGGATAAGCCATAAGATTAAATGATTAGTAAAAAAAATGAGATAATAAAATGAAAAAAGGTTAGTTTCTGTATAAAACAAAAAATGGCCACATGCGCCCCCCCCCCACCTCTCTCCCCTACAGTTAGGACATGTCAGGGTATGCTTTGATACATTTTGCTACATAAAATGCATCAAAAAAACACAAATTAGAAATTTTAGTCATATTTTCTTCACAAAAGTCAGTTCTAAAAGAAAATAAAATGTGTAAACATTACAAAAACACAAGTACATTATAGCTCAATACCTCTTAATAATACACATTCATATTTTCTTTAACTAAAACTATAACTTTAAAAACGTATGTTCAATTATTTCAGAAAAAAGTGCATCTTAAAAGAACTAAAAATGTTACCAAGAACATTACTTCACAAAGAAAATAAATGCTTACTGTCTATGTTGAGGATCATTTTCTCTTAACCATTTGATTATAAAATTGTGCTCATCTAAATTATTAACAGCAACTAAGTCTGAGTTGTAAGCTCTACACCTATCAGAAGCATCAAGACGTGTTTTCAAGGGGGTGCGTGTAAATCTATAGCAAGAGTCTTTGAAATCCTCCCAATTTTTGTGGCAAACTTGACAATTTGCTGAAATAAAACACAATAAAATTATTTCTAAAATTCATAAATGAATAATAATAAACTAGTCAACCTGTGCGGAACTCCGCACTGTTCTTCAAATTATTTTATGTGGCTATCCACTCTTTAAATATTTGAAAGAAAGGATATTATGAAGAATTATCATATATATAATAGCCAATGATTGAGTACTGCTCCTAACATCATCAACAATGACACTTGCGCCATGGCATCCCCAAAGCAGAATACTACTAAATTTGCAACGCACGTCGCAGAACTGATGACTGAGCTGCAGAAAAATGCTACTCAAATGTGAGAGAAAAAACTCAAATTTTCTGCAGAAATTCTACAGATTTCTGTGAAATATCTGCAGAAACTGCAGTTTTTCTGCAAATATCTTCCAACTCAAGATAAAATTTTTCAAAAAGTCGGCAGATATCTTTAAAATACCATTAAATCTAAAATTCTTGGAAATTACAATAATTCGGCAGACAACTCGCAAAAAATGTTGAATTCGATAAGTCATCTGCAGGACCTTAAGATTTACTTTGAACTTAAAGAAATCTACAGAATTTGCGCAAAGCTTCTGCAGAAATTTCATATTTTAAATCTGAAAAGATTCTGATTTTTTTAACGCTTTTGGTTTTTCCCTCAATCGACCCTCATCCACTGCAGTTTCCTCCATAAACCTTTTTTTTTTTTATACATTCCAACGTCTATCGCCGAAAATTACGTGTCTTGTTTGAGATTTCAATCCTTTTGTATCCAGAAAATAATTCATTTAGAAAGTTTTTAAGTGTTTTATTATTTGCTACCCTAACTTGACTCATTTTACTTATTATTTAAGTAATTTATTATTTTTTTAACATTATTTTAATTTCTTAGAAGAATTTTTAGAAAATTTTGTATCTTTGCTCTTTTTATGCATTTTAGGAAGCATGTAAAACATTTTTGGAGAATCTCAATCGGTTTAGGTTCCACAGAGATGCACAGCAGCAGTAAAGTTTTAAAAAGTGAAAAAAAAAAAAAAAACTCCTGTATGAAACGATTTTGATTTAGGGCTCCCAATTTGTGGAAAAGATCACGTTTGTTGCTTGTGCATACAATGCTTGAAGTACTTGCTGAACAATTTTGGTCAAATGATTTTAGGTTGCAGAACATCGTCAAGTATTCTGCTTTGGGGCATGGCATGATAATTTGATATGTTTTTGTAATGTTTAAGATGCAGTGAAAGACTTTATTGTGACAAGGCTAACTTCGGTAACGTAACTGTTTTACTGGTAAGACTGTCATTTCAGGGGAATGAAGAAACGAAAAAGCGGTCAACAATGAACGCTATCTACTGTTCATGGAACAAGCTACCTTGATAGAAAATTATTTTCTGACCAGTTTAAATGAAATAGCCGGATCAGAGGGAGTGAGTACAGTTTGCGGAATAATTACTTGTTTGTCAGGTTGTCAGAACCAAAGAATTTTGCCGTTATTGGGTATTCTCTTGATTAGCTACTACTAATGTTGCACCTTTTATTAAGCCTTGTTTAGTGTTAAAATTTCTAATTAACATAATGATAGCACAGGGAGAGTCCCCAAATCTCTCCTCTGTACATCATCAAAAATCATCTAAAATTGCATTGTTAGAGCTACATTGCCAGTAACTTCAGGAGGAACACCCTATAATGTCCCCCCCCCCCCTCCTTTCTCAACACAATCAGAGGTAACAACTTCTTTTTAAAAGTTTCAATTTCGAAAAATGGATGGGAAAGCGTTCCTGAGCCTTTTTCATCTAACAATACCAAATATTGTCTACAGTCATTTGTATGACTACAATTTCGAAATGTTCTCGGGGGAGAACCCCTCTATTTCGGAATGAATATTATGCTAACAAATATGTTTATATTTCTAATACTCAGATCTATTTTGAACTCCCTGACTCCATTTTAAACCACAGAAGCTAAATCTAGTCTCTATATCTATGATGCTCTTGAAAACATTCAGATGCCACCAATTTTGCAGGCTCACCTAGTTTTTTGTCTTGCCCCCTTTTTCAGTGGTTACCTAAACCTCCAGGCGCCCTTAATAGTGGTACCCCCTATTACAGATACTCCAGTGGTACGCCCCTGGTGTCTATGTAAGAATTAATATAAAAGCAAATTTTTACAAATAATAAGTTCTTAAAACTTTTCCTCAAAGTAAGGAGCATCATGATGTGATTCAATTTTAACACTATATTGGTCCAGTTCAAAGTTTGCATGGAACTTAAAAATACAGGTTATTATTAAAATAAACAAATGCCAAAAATTCTACTCTTAAGTGATATTACCTCAAAGTTATCAAATTTTTATTTTTGATAAAATTATTGTAACTTTTTCCAGTTTTTATGTAAAAATGGTCAACTTCAAGGAGGGAGTGAAACTTCAAGATATTTTTTGAAGTAGAAATTCTTTTTGCATGATCAAATGTCTCCTCAAAAAGCAACTTTTCTGCACTATTACTTAGCGTTTTATCATATTTTCATTTTTTTCACTTTACCCTTATTGTACAACCACAGTAATATTAGGGGGTGCATACAGAGGGAGGGTTGCGGGGGCCTTAACCTCTCCCTAAACAATCAACACTCTTATGTATCCACATTGCATTCAAACAATTCATGTGAATAAAATATAAATGATTGCAGTAACCTTTTTAATTCATCAAAGTTTTTAAAGTACATTTCCCTAAAGCAGAATACTTGACGATGTTTGGCAAGGTAAAATCATTTCACCAAAACTGTTCTGCAAGTGCTTCAAGAATTGTAATACACAAGTGACCAATGTGACCTTTTTCAAAAATCGGGACCCTAAATCAAAATTGTTTCATACAGGAGCTTTTTTTTTTCAGTTATTAAAACTTCACTGTTGCTATGCATTTCTGTGGAACCTAAATCGATTGAGATTCTCTAAAAATATTTTATATGCTTTTTAAAAAGCGTAGAAGGAGCAAAGATGCAAATTTTATAAAAATCCAAACATAGGAGTCAAAGCACCTTAATTTTGTATGGCGTGAAGGAGGAATTAAAATGTTAATTAATAAATTACTAAAATAATAAAGAATACGAGTTGAGTTAAGGTAGCATATAATAAAACACATCAAAACTTTCTAAATAATGAAATAATTTCAGGATGGAAAAGGATTGAAATCTCAAACAAGACACGCAATTTTCGGCGATGGACATGTTTGAATATAGGTAAGTTTCCAAAACATACATTTATGGAGGAAACTGCAGAGAATGAAGATCGATTGGAAAAAATAAGGAGAAGGGGAACCAAAAATGGTAGAAAAATCAGAATCTTTTCAGTTTTAGAATATGAAATTTCTTCAGAAACTGCTGATTTTCAAAATATCTTCCAACACAAGATAGAATTTTTCAGAAATTCTGCAGATTTCTTTAAGTTCAAGAGAAAATTTAAAGTTCCTGCAGATGACTTATTGAATTCAACATTTTTCCTGAGCTTTCCGCCGAATTATCGTAATTTAAGAGAAATTTAGACTTTCTTCAAATTTAAAGAAATCTGCAGAATTTGGGGAAAATTCTGCCTTGAGTTTGAAGATATTTGCAGAAAATCTGCAATGTCAGCAGATTTTCTGCAAAAATTTTACACAAATCTAGAATTTCTCCAGAAAATTTGTCTGAGTTTTCCTCTCACACTTGAACAGAATTGTTCTGCAGCTCAGGCATCTATCTGTTCTGTGATGTATGTCGCAAATTTAGAAGTATTCTGCTTTGGGGGTACATTTGACTTCTTTTCATTGCTTATGAAATTAATTAGTAATGTTTTTGCCTTTTTCGGTGCATTCCAGGTCAATTTGGTGCTTTTTATTGACAGCCACTGTTTCAGAAATTTTTTGCATGTAAAACCATAATTTTGTTTGTAGGGAGGAAAGGGAATCATTCCTAAGCATGATCCCCCTCTTCCCAACCTAAATGGTAGTCATTATTCACCCTTCAGTAATATAGACTACAGTACATTAGACACAGTAATTTAGATGTACGATTCTGATGACAATTGAGATTGTTTCAAAAATATAAGCCTTCACATATGTAAAAAGTCATACATACCATATTTTGAAAGGGTGCACAATATGATGACTATGACAGCATGAGAAAGAAATGGCATAAACATGACTAGAACATGAAGCACAAGAACCTGTGAAAAAAACACACAACAATAATTCAATAACAGAAAAATTACATAAAGTTACATCAAATGCATCATTTGATGTTTGTCGCTTTTTGAAGTACAGGTGAAAACTGGTTAGTAGCCAGTAGACTCAGTTTTGTTAGTGGCCACTGGGGACTGAACTTCTACAAAGTCACCAAAGATAGCTAAAAAATAATAGCGTTTTAATGTTAGGGACTTCAAATCTCTAACCTTTCCCCTAACATCACCATAGTTAGCTCAAAATTGCTTTTGGAGCCCCAATATTGACACATTTCCAGGGAGAGCCTTTGTGCCTTCTCTGTTCCCCGTATGTCACTAGAGACAAAAAACACATTTTTAGGCCTTAAATTTAGAAAAAAACTCAGAGAAATTTCCTCATCCCCTCTGCAAACATCTCTGCATAGCTTGAACTTGCATTTCCACAAAATTCTTTTCTTCAAAGCAATAAATTAATAAATTGCAAAAAAAAGAATTTTCAGTTTAAACTTGTCAACTTACATTTTAGAAATTTACCTTTTTTACAACTATTTTCCGCATCTTATTGCCCACATGCTTGCCAGGGTTGTACAGTTTGCCCACCCCGGAAAAACTTCCTAAAAAAAACATTTCCTGCGCTTTGTCCACTTTTTTCAGGGATAAAAAATGCATTTAACAATAACAAAGACATCGTAGCTTGAAAAGAATAGTGTCACAACGCAAAAAAGCAACTTTTTCAGGAATTTTTTTTAAATCGTTGCAACTTGTAATTTATTGTTGTTTCATTCATAACAATGCCTAATTATTGAAATTCTTTCTTGAAAATTGTTTATACTATTCTTTTTGTCTATTTCACGCAGTTTTCATGTTAGCCTTTTAGGGTTCCCAAAACTTTTAACCAAATTTAGGTAAAATTAGATTTTAATCAAAGTTGCCATCTACTGGCAACTATGCTATCCACTACTTGTGTCTTTATTCCATATAAAATATCAATTTTTTAAAGTATATTATCAATTGTGTCACTATTATTTTCAAACGACGATATATTGATTCATCACATTAAGGGGACATTTTCACACCAAATTATCACACCAGCATTTGTACATATACAATATTATGTAACATAGTTAAAATGAAAAAATAAGATCAGTTTATTTAAAAGCTTTTTCATGTCATTTAAATTTTTTAAATTGTAGCATGTTTATAAAACAGATGAATACAGTGTAACTTCTATGAACGACCACCTCCATTGAAGACCACTTTTCCGATACATCCATTTTTCCCATAAATACCTAATGTTTAAATACCTCTGAGAAAGACCATTGAAACCTCTCACAACTGGCAAATCGTAAACTTCAGCATTAAAAATATATATATATAGGAATTTATGTTAGAGAAAACACAAAAACAGAAAGACAACCATAGAAAAGCAAAAGAACATTTTGTTCGCACACAGATCTGCTTTCTCTTGTTAGCAAAAGAGTAAAGACGCCAGAATAAGGGGTTAAAATCTATTCACTTGTGAGTCCAAACATGTTCCTTTCTTGCCCTCTCTGTTTTGAACATCAAAAATGTCAGAGAAAGGAGGGCGCTATTTTTTGGAACCTTGGTAAGCTAAGGTGGCACATGCACATATTGAGGCAAGTCAAGGGCGCGCCCCTTTCATTGAGGAAGGTTGATAAGAATAGAAGTTCTCTAAAAGGTTGTTTCGTGGAATTTCTTGGTTGCTTACAAGAGGGGGAGTTAGAATAGAACAGAGCATTCCTAGATTATTGAAGAAGCCAAAATCTACTTTTAGCACATTTGAATAGCTCAAGAATCTGTTTAGTGAAGTTGCATTCTGCATTTCATCAACACGAATTGCAGTCAAAATGTCGAAAAAGTGAGTAATCTCATTCTCGAGAAACTTGTAGAAAGTCATAAACTTATACAAGAAAGGAAAATTAGAAAGGAAATAAGCCATAGACATGGGAAACGGTTTGTTCTCACTCACTTAACTATATGGATCATTCTGAGATAGAAAAGTGATTCCTTTACAACCAACGATTGTCTGCTACTTTGTGGGCAAGAACTTTCCACCGCACATCCTATAAGCTTACTATCGGTTCGTTTTCCACAATTTTTTAACGGGATTTGAGTTTTGAAGTACTACTTTCAATGGAACATATTTTTTGAAAAAAATTGTCTCAAAATCATTTTCTCGTGGGAATTAACTATTGGAGGCAATTCCAAAACAGAAAATAGATTTCGCATCTTCCTAATTTGTAACTCATTTGTAATTTGGCATTATATGAAACATTAAAGTTTATACAACCTTTGTCATCAACAAAAAACTTATTTATAGTTTTATGGATTAGGGGTAAGCCAGTTTGAATCACTGCAAGGTTTTTTTAGGCTGCATCTCGCATCTTATATGAATTCTCGAATCTTTTTTAATAAAGGGATTTTAAACTAACATGGACATATCTGTGAAATTTAACGTATGAAATTTTCAATTCATAATTCGTAGGCAATTTATATGTACTCTTGGTTGGTAATAAATTATAAAATGTAAGGAAGCAAAATTGATATTACACGGGTTTGAAATCATAAGAGGATCATTCCATACAGATTCAACGGATGAGCAGCAAACAAAATTTTTGTTGTTCTTCATTAAATTATAATTAAAGTAGTCTTGCAATACTTTAGAGCCCCCCCCCTCCCATTTATAGATAAAAACACTCCGCATTTAACTAATTCAATGATTTAGTGCTCCCTTTCAAAATGAGTTAACTGGATAAATAACACAATTTCGAACAGCTGTACCTTTTTTACAAACCAAATACACAAAACAATACATATAACGTGCATAGTACTAGAATGGAATATTCAATTGGCTGAAAAATTTTATTTTAAATTTCATCCCCTTTTGGTTTACAGAGGTCTAAAGATGTCATTTTTCTCTTTCTTATCTAAGAGGGGCTGTAATATATAAAGGTAAACAAACACACAATTACAGCTATATTTTCTCATTAGTGTGACTCCAGTGATTAGTATTTGCCATATTTCACTTTGTGTTTTTATCCTCTAAGCAAGTTATGACCCTTTGAAATGTGTAAAAACCTTGAACTTTGGCCAGCTGCCATTATATTAATTATTAAGTTACAGCTACATAACTTAGTGTGTGAGACTATTATCTTATGCACTTTAACATCAAAATGTAAAATGCTCTGCCATGATTGTTATTCAATTAGATTTGGGAAAAAATGCAAAGGTCTAAAAGTCCCATTTTTGACTATGAAAATGACTTTTGATAACCTCTAAAAAATCAAGGGTTAAGGTTGGAGAAAAAATAAAAGTAGTTTTAAACATCATTTATATGCATCTTTTTGGGATATGAGTTTCAAAAAAATTAATAATGGTTGAGCGCACTCATCCATTGAATCTGTATGGAATGACCCAATAGCAATGATTTATTACTAGCAATCAGAATTAGTACTTTAAATTATAAGCAGTTAAGTTTACAAAATATTTTTAATGAACAAAAATGAGAAATGACCTATGGTGCTTTGTAAATCCCACAGTCACTTTCTGATCAGAATTAATAACAAATGTAATGCAATAAACTATCATAAATCACAAATATGAACAACTTGCAACGAAATTGTTGATGAAACACAAACATTTGCTATTACTTCCCTATTATGTTCCCCAACATTTTTGTACCTAACACACACATAGTAGAATACCAGTGGCAACGCGGGCACCATTATTTTTTTAAAGATGTTATTAAATATATACAAGCAATGTATGAAATAAAAAGTAATTTGAAGGTAATCTTAAAAAAAATCTTACATATAAAATAATTAAATAGTAAATAATGAAAGCAAGCTATACAAAGTCCGAAACTTAACATGTATTAAGTTTAAAGTCATCATGATTTTCGGAATTTTTTTTTTTTTTGGTCATTGTTTTGTAATTAGTGGAGCAGGATAATTTTTCATGGTAGTAAGCTATCATCATGGTGCTCACCTGTACTGCCAATATAAGGTATAGCCAGGCCCGGATATACAAATTCTGTCTCCCCCCCCCCTCATCCCAAAGCAGAAAACTACTAAATTTGCGAGGTATGTCGCAGAACAGAATGCCAGAGCTGCAGAACAAATCTGTTCAAATATGAGAGGAAAATTGACAAATTTTCTGCAGAAAATCTGCAGAAATCACTGGGTAGAAAATCTGCAGAAACCGTAGTGCCGAAAATCTGCAGAAACCGTGGTGCCGAAAATCTGCAGAAACCGTGGTGTCGAAAATCTGCAGAAATCACGGTGTCAAAAATCTGCAAAAACTGGTGCCGAAAACCTGTAGAAACTGAGGTGCAGAAAATCTGTAGAAACTGCAGATTTTCTACAAATATCTTCCAACTCAAGATAGAATTTTGCAGAAATTCTGCAGATTTCTTAAAATTAGAAGAAAATCTAAAATTCTCGTAAATTACGATCATTTGGCGGAAAGTTCGCGATGATGAACTCGATAAGTCCTTTGTAGGACTTTCCCAATTGATCTTCATCCACTACAATTTCCGCCATACACGTATGGTTTGGAAAGATGCCATCATTGAAACACCTCCATGATAGCCAAAAAATGTCTATTTGAGAAATATTCTTTTGAAAGCTAAGTGTAAACTAAGTGTAAATGTTCTTACTCACTTGTATTTCTTTAATAGTGAAAAGGCAGTTAATCTTGTCCCTTAAAGGACGCTTGTTTGAAATCGCGTATCGGAGAATCAACGTGTAAACATCGGAACGACGTGTTTCGTCATGAAGAAGGATGTGACGTCAGAGCACGAGTGGAGGCGATGTAATCTCCGGATGGCTCCGCGGCAAATCGAATGTTCTGGAAACATTCAGATTGGGCTCTTACGTACGCATATCCACAGTGACGTGCATTGAGTGCCCTGTATGATATAAGCAGGGGGAATGAGAAGGAAATCACCTTCTTCTGCTCACGTTTTCTCATTTTCGACTGACAATAGTCGTATTTTTAAGAGGATCGTTGAAGCGACGTCCTGCACTTAGGAGATGGCTTTTAGGATTTCGCCATGAGAGTTAGGGATTTAAAATTTTTTGAAACATTTTAGAATAATTCATGTTAGGGTGTTAAATATTTTTTGGAAAGATGTTCTTTTGGAACATGAAGATTGATTTGAGTATTGTTGAAATCTCACATACTTGTTTATACTATTTACTTAAGTGAGATTTTACTTACAGTTGTTAATTATTAGATTTATAAATAAAATGATTTAACCTTACAATTTGAGATCTGACATTTCATTCACTTGATAGCTACAGAAATGTGAAATAGAAAGGCATCTGCTAAACATGGTGTTTACCTTCCTTACGGGAGTTAGACACAATTGTCAAGTCAACAAGAGGGTTATGGGCCCAGACTGCCCTTCCCTATTCACATTCCGTCAGCTTGAATAAAGTTAATTTGAAGAAGAAATGTTGTTGAAATATCGAATTGAAATATGCAAGTTAATTTTTTTGAGCGATCTCATCGAAGCAATAAGATGAAAGATTTTATGGATTGAAGAAGATACGAAATTTTTTTTCAGTGAAGAACTATGTCCACCCAAACCGTTAAAATTGAAGAGTTGAACGACTCGAAACGTGAAATCGGGGTTTTTCTATAGTTAAAATTCATTTCTGTTTTTAGCAAAAAATATAAATTAAATCAGTTGTATGCCACACGCAAGGTTTATTTATTGCAATTGATACCCTTGAACAATATTTTCTGTCAATTTTGACAAACTGAGAACAGCTTTATACTAGAATGATTTCGAAAAAGAAATCAAAAATTTCAAACGTTTGATGATTTTCTAATTTCATTGCTTTATAAACAGAATGGTTATTTAACTTTTCATACAGAATTATGTATTAGTTTTAAAAATTTCTTTCTGATATGTATCTTCTTTAAAGCCATACCAAACGGGTCCGTAAATTGTTATTTTCAGGTTACTATTGCATTGCATGTAGAATACCATAACAACGTAACCATAACACATAAATCTGTTTAAAAAAATCCTCTACATTTATTGATGAATGTTTCAAGAGCCCCAACTTTCGGAAATAGTAAACAAACGTTTTTAGGCTCTCCTGCAAAGTAGTGAAACTGTGACATACGTTAGTCTGGAGCAATTAGTCTGTGACCAATTTCTTTGATAAAAAAAGCAATCAGGGGTCTGTCCAGGATTTTTCACAGGGTCCGTTTTTTGTCAAAATTTAAATAATTTTGTGAAAAATGAATAAATTTTGTGAAAAATCAAATAATTTCGCAAAAAAAAAAAAAAAAAAAAAAAAAATTTTTTTTGTTAAAACGAAATTTTATAATTTAGAGATGGCACAAACTGCATCAATTAAACTTAAAGTTGAGTGCTTTCCTCTTCTTATGTCGAGAATATCATTTTGGAGTTTTGTCTACTATTCTGATATTTGGCGGGGGGGGGGGGGGGGCATCGCTCTCTCAAGTATCAATATTTATCTACCATTCTACATTATGTTAAATTATACTACAAATATTTCTGTCCAGTATTTAAAATAATTGTAACAAAAAAATAAATAAATAACATAAAATTCAGAATAGGGTTCAGCATTTAACTTTGTGACCCAAGACACTCTTAAAAAGCACAGAATTTCGTTTAAAACTTATAAATTCCGTGATTTTTAATTGTTTACCTCTTAACAAAGCGTAATAAACATCAAAAAATTCGAAAAATCGGATTCCGATAGCGGATGCAAAGAGATCGCAATTCTCAAAGTGAAGGCATCAAAAGTATAAAAACAACTTGTAAAAGAAATATATTTTTGATAAAATTATTTTAAAATTGCATTTTAAGTCCTATGATAAACATTTCATTAACATCTGTGGACACAGTTGAAGCAAAAAAAAAAATAATAATAATAAAAATAAATAAATAAATAAATAAAATAAATAAATAGATAAAATAAAATAAACCATCTATTCAGCATTTTAATTTTTGACTCATAACAGAAAATGGAATTTTGCTTTCAAAACTTGAAATGAGAGTTCTAACAGAAATAAAGAGAATTTCATTTATTTGCATCCTAATAAAGCGAAGTTAGCTCGAAAAATAAACAAAATATGATTCTCATATCGGATGTTAAAAGATTGCATTTTTCAAAATGTAGACATCTAAAAAAAAAAAAAAACGGTAATTAAAAGAGTTTATTTAAAGTTAATCATCCTTGTTAGCATCGAAAAATCAAAACCCATATAATTTTCTCCCAAAATAACAATTAAACATCGCACCGCACCACGGTAAAAACGCAAATATTGCCAAGCTAGTAAAATGATGAGAATATTTTCTAATCAACTCATTATAAAGGTTCAACGCCAGATGCTAAGTGGTGATAATTTTGAAGTTGGTAACCCTATCTGAAGCGATCATATTTTTCCCCACCCTTACTATCCTTTTGCAGTTCTAAGTTCATTTCGCAGATATATATTATTATTGTTTATTAAATCATGAGCGGGGGGGGGGGGGGGAGAAAAGTGCTTACAAATGCCTTTTCAGAAAAGTTTGCAACAACACCGCTGCTAATTAGCTGTGATAAAACAAACAAACAACCATTATATTTATTTGGCAGTAGCAATTATTTATCGCTTGCAGGAGCACTGCAAGAGTGCCGATTTTTTTTCTTTCAAAATTAGCCGATTTTATATAAGCTGATCCCTCTAATTTGACTTGAAAAAAGGTTCCAAAAATTATCGGTTTATACACAGAAATATGCGTTATTTTGCTTTTAGATTTGTTCTTTCAATAAACAATTTGTGA
Organism: Uloborus diversus; assembly: GCF_026930045.1. Lineage (NCBI taxonomy): Eukaryota > Metazoa > Arthropoda > Arachnida > Araneae > Uloboridae > Uloborus > Uloborus diversus. Next base: position 33,383,653 of record NC_072740.1, on the reverse strand, counting down.
AAGATCCGATCTTGTTTATCAGAATTTTGTGAAGGGTCCGTTTTGTTTGATCGGGATTTTGTGAAAGGTCCGTTTTGCTTGATCGGGATTTTGTGAAAGGTCCGTTTTGGTTGATCGGGATTTTGTGAAAGGTCCGTTTTGTTTGATCGGGATTTTGTGAAAGGTCCGTTTTGTTTGATCGGGATTTTGTGAAAGGTCCGTTTTGTTTGATCGGGATTTTGTGAAAGGTCCGTTTTGTTTGATCGGGATTTTGTGAAAGGTCCGTTTTGGTTGATCGGATTTTTGTGAAGGGTCCGTTAACGGACCCAAATATCCTCTGGCCAGACCCCTGGCAATTTAGCCCCGTCATAACTTTATGGGTTATTTTATAGCTTACTATTGGTGTTCGTAAATAGCGAAAATCAAACAAAACATCTGCCACGACTGCAGTCGCAGGTGGTTGCAGCTAAAATGTTGTAGTTTATTTACAGGAAGGATTAAACTATTGATATATGTAAATTTTAGCTCACCGGAAGCCGCCGATAAAAGTATATTCCACAATATTTTTCATTATAATTTTTAGAAAAAAATATTTTTTTATTTCAGGTAGTTTTCAATTTTCATGAGTTTTCAATTTTTAACTACGATGTAATATGCATCCTATAAGTGTGAAAAACCAATCAGAAATGACTTTTATTAAATTTTAGTCCCTTATTGAACGAATGAATTAAAACTGAAGTATAAGACGTACGTCCGAAAAAAGTAAAAATATAATTGTTCAACAATCTTGGCTTATTTTTGTGAAAAAGGAATTTTTTTTCAAAAAACTCTTATGGAGTAAGTTACTTCAACTCAAGGGCTAAGTAATTACGGCATGAAATATTTTTTATCTTAAAACTTGAAAATGGCTATTTTTTCCGCCCTTGAACCACTGTGCGGTGGAGATCTCCATCGACTGACAAATGTGAGTATAGATCCTTTTTCTTATCAGATTCAAATTTAAATGAAGTAGGGGTAAAGGAATCGACATTGATTTTTGACACGGCGGCCAGTCATCATTATACCCATAACCGGAACTGGTTTAGGATATTTTCTCCCATAACGGATGTACAAATGGCAGTAGCAGTCAAGAAACAGACTTTTCCCATTGAAGGCAGCGGGGAAATTAAAGTATGTTTCGGAAATAGATCTGTTGTTTTAGAAAATGTCATGTATTCACCAAGGTTAAGGAGAAATATATTGTCCGGACCCCAATTTGATTTGGGAGGTGCTAAATTTGAAGGGGGTGGTGGCTCCGTGAGAGTACTAGATAAAACTTGTAAATTGATTTTTATAGCAAATTTAGAAAATGGTGTATATATTGTTGATTCTGTAAAATCGAACCAATTGCCTGTTTGTAATCATGATAATGAAAATACTTTTTTAGAGTCCAATCATATAAATATTGAAACCTGGCATAAACATTTCGGACATATAAATACAGAATGTATCCAAAAGACAGGGAGTTCACAAGCTGTTAATCACTAAGATCTAAGTTTTTATACATGGAAAACCTTTAACTTACATTTGTGATGAAATTAACACTAGAAACACTGAAATTTCCTGTATACCTAGAAAGATTGAAGGGGCCAGTGTGGTCCTACCATTTTTTTTTGGGGGGGGGGGGTGAAATCTTTTTAAAATTCTTCTTGAGTGTGTCCACGTGCCCGATGCACCTTACTTTATAACTTAATAAAAACTTAGTACACAATTATTTTCAGTTTTTCTGTCTTTACTCGCCAAAAGGTAGAATTAGTTTATCTTTCCAAGAGCAATGGTTACCGTTTGGCTGGTAAGAAAACTGTACTGTTTATAGCATTTGGATATCCAACCGTCTGCCCAAAGTGGAGTTAGATTAAATTAGAGTGAATAGCAATTTTTTTTATACAACAACAATTGGGAAAAAAGAATTTTTTTTTTACTGTAAAATAGCTTAGGGGCCACTGTGGCCCCTACCGTCATTTTAGGTATCAGGATCAACATTTACAGTACTATGAAGCGAATGATTAAATGATTAAACAAGCATTCAAATAGTGTCATATAATGAAAAGTCAGAAATAAGATCCATCCGATAATATTTGAGGAATTGAACAATAAAGTCTATGATGGGCCACACAGGCCCCTTTGTCTTTTTAGTGTTAACGAATCATTTCCGCTAACTCCTTCTCATTTTTTGATAGGTAAGTGCCCAAATTCCTTACCTGATATTCCTACTATGGAAGAACCTAATTCCAACAAAAATATTGAGATACAGGGGACAAATTTTGAAAAGGCTTTTAAAATGTTATTTCAGACTTCTTTTATTGACTTAGCCCTCTGACAGTCTGGGTCACGGGTAAGAGGAGTGAAATTCTTCCCCAAGAAAAAAAAATTTTTTTGAGTAGGACATGCATTGCACCTTGGACCGTTTGACAACAAACATTTAGCATCTGAAAAATAAGTGTAAAATTCTTTTGAAACACGCTCAGTAGGATCTGATAAGACGTTCAAAGCCATTAGAGGGTTAAGGAAGATCGAAAAGGTTCAGAGGTTGTCCCAGTTTTTTTTTTTTTTTTTTTTTGTTTTAACTGATGAAATCCTAAGAATCCCTCCGTCTTGAACTTCCTTTGGGGGACTTCAGAGAAAAACCTATCGATTTTTTTTCTTCTAAATTTTGAGTCTTAAAACCGTAGTTTTACGCTATCTTTACTGTTTCTAAGGGTGAGGAGATTTCTCTTCCTGATTTTTTCTCTAAAACTGGAGTCTTAATAACAGAAATTTAGGTCAACTTTGAAATCAAAGGAAGGAGGGAGTGTGTTTGGGGATTTTCCTCAGGAAAGTTTTCGAAATTGAAGCTTTAAAAAATGAAATATTAGCTGACGTTTGGGTTTGGGTGATTTTACCCAGAAAATTTTTTTGAATTAAAATCTTAACGTTTAGTAGATCTTTGATGAATGCCACTGAATCCTTTTACCCAAAGAGGAAGTTGAAAATTTTTGCCAGCAGAAAAAAAAATGTCCAATAAAACTTCCCCTGTCAAACGCATCCAAAAACACATGTGTCGCTTCACAGCAATGGGCGAATCTATATTGCATGAACGTTAAGTAGTAAGAAAGCAGGTAATTTCATTTTCGAACCTAGATCTCTAAAACACTTTTTAGCAAAGAGGAATGTTGTGGAACTTGCATATGTATTTCGTAAGTTTCTATACTGTTACAAATTCTGTAAATAGTAATTATTGTAGGAACGTAACCTGTAAATAGTTTCCCGTAATGAATATACAACCCCTTTTTCATTCGGCTAAATTATACGACCCCTATTTTCTTTCTTTTCATTGATAACGGTCTACGCATTTCGCGAAGAGGTAAGAATGTTGTGGAAAATTCTTTTCGGTGTATAAAAGCCGTTAGCGATGGATAAACAGTGGAGTTTCGACTCAGGATTGCGAACTGAGCGTGTGTATTTGCTCTGTTTATAGCGAGGCATTTCGCTGTGTTGTTTTCGTATTTGGAAGTAAATACGTGTGTAAACGTTGAGTTTACGGTGTTGTGTGATAATTGCTTAATTGCTGATGAATAATTTAGCAGTTGTTGAAGATCTTTCCTGTACATAGTGTAAATAAATTTCCTGTGTTTTTATCAAGAACTGTGTCTTCATTTCAAGAAAGTGGAAGTCGCACCGAATCCGTTACAATTGGCGCCCAACGTGGGGCTTCTTCTGGACTTTCTTGGAGTAAGTGACTTTGGACATTTTTTTTTTTTTCACAAAGACTTTTTTTGAATTAGGACTTTATTTTTATGGTGATTACTCGCGCAATGGATGAACAATTAAAACAACTTCTTGACGCAATCACCTCTGTGAAGAGTGATATGGCGGCTAATCAAGAACAATTAAAAAATGATATGGCGGCTAATCAAGAACAATTAAAAAATGATATGGCGGCTAATCAGGAACAATTAAAAAATGATCTGACTGCAAGTATGTTGGCAAATCAAGACCAGTTAAAAAGCGATTTAACGGTGCTGAAAAAGGACTTAACGTCTAACCAAGAAGAAATTAAAAACGACCTTATTTCGGTAAAGACTGTGATGGAAAATAAATTTAATGACATAGAGCATCGAGTTGATGCTATTGAAGAAAAATTTAATACCGTTGAAAGCCGATTCAATGCTGTAGAAAATAAATTTCAAGATGAAGATAGAAGATTTCATCTACTTAAAGAAGAGATCTTTAAGGACGTGGAAAGGAGATTGGCGACCGCGGAAAGCAGCTCTGTACAGTTTGGCGCTGCCACATCGGTTGCTCGACCGTCCATTAAACTTGCCACATTTGATGGGAAAACTTCGTGGCAGGTTTACAAAACTCAATTCATGATAGTGGCGGAAGCGAACGGATGGGACTCTGCTACCAAGGCCTGCCATCTTGCAGCATCCCTGAGAGGTGACGCAGCGGACATTCTCCAGACCCTTCCGGACAGCCAGCGCCTGGATTTCGCCGCCCTCACATCTGCGTTGGAGCTTCGCTTCGGTGAGAAATGCCAGAAAGATTTCAGTCGACTCCAGTTGAAGTCCCGTTTCCAGAAAACTGGTGAAACCCTGCAAGAGCTTGCGGCGGACATCGAGAGACTGTCTCATCTTGCTTTTTACGACTGCCCTGCGGATGTTCGAGACAACCTGGCACTCAACTACTACATCGACGGGGTTCGAGATCCGGAAATCCAGAAAGCTCTACGGATGGCGGATGTCAAAGACCTGAATTCTGCCGTTGTGTATGCGATGAGATACGAGGCCGCCCAAGAAGCAACCCGTGTGGATCGCCATCTAATCCGGACTCAGGAAGCTGATGAGTCTGATTCCAGGTCGTCCCACCTCGCTGAACTTGAGAGACAACTCGGTGACTTGACAAGACATTTGAGCAGCATAACAGCCCAAAAGAAACAAGAGCAGAAGTGCTGGAAATGCGGTAGTGAAGGACACCTGCGAAGGAGTTGTCCGGCTCGCCAAGCTACGCGAGGGAAGGAAATCACCACCACTAAAGCTCTGCAGATTTCCTCTTCTAGTAGTGGCAGTGATGGACTTTTCATTTACGCACATGTAAATGGGAACCCCTGCAGACTGATTGTTGACACTGGAGCCAATGTGACAATCATTAGGACAGATGTGGCTCGTGAATTTGGATTGAAACTGCTGTGGACATCGCCACGCGTAAGTCTCCAGACTGTGACAGGTGACAAAATTGAGATTGACGGTAAAGTGGACTTGGAAATAGTGTTTGGGAATGCCACCTACCATCATACGGCATTCGTCGCTAATATCACGGACCCCTTCATTCTCGGATTGGACTTTTTGAAGAAATATGACTTCACTCTCGACTTCAAGACTAATGAGCTGCACTCGATGAGAGAAGACATAGCCGTTTTCCCTGCAGAGAGTGATGTAAAATCCGCTCATCAAATAATAGCTCAAACAGATTTATCGATTCCCTCAAGGTCAGAATCATTAATACCTGGCTCCCTTGAAGAAAGCAATAGTTTTCGATTTGGACTCATTGAATACCCTAACCTAAGCAATAGCCTAAAAGGAGTACTGGTAGCATCTACGCTTGCGGACCTTTCTAAGGATGTAAGTCCTGTGAGAGTCGCCAACGTGAGTGAAAGGCCAAGGAATATCCGAAAAGGTGAAGTGTTGGCAACTTGTACTCCAGTAAACTGCATCATTAGAAGAATCAATTCCCCTGAGACTGTGTCTTCTGAGTCCTTGACGTCGAAGTTAATTGGGAGTGCGCCATTATCGAAAGATCAAAGAACTGCTGCGGAACAATTGGTGGACGACTTCAAGCATCTGTTTTCATCTACATCGGAGGATGTTGGCCGTACGAATTTAACGCAGCATAGGATCTACACTGGAGAACACCCCCCTATTAAACAGCATCCAAGACGACTACCGTTCGCCAAGAAGGAAGAGGTTGAGACCCTCCTGAAAGAGATGAAGGAGAATGATGTAATCGAACCTTCATCCAGTCCTTGGGCTTCTCCCATCGTCTTAGTCCGAAAGAAAGATGGCTCCACCAGATTTTGTGTCGATTACCGACGGCTGAATGAAATCACCAAGAAAGACAGTTACCCTCTTCCACGGATAGACGACACCTTGGACACTCTTTCCGGACACAAGTGGTTTTCGACCCTGGACTTGAAGAGCGGCTACTGGCAGGTTGAGATACACCCTGATGACCGAGAGAAGACAGCATTTACAACTGGACAAGGCTTATGGCAGTTTAAAGTGATGCCCTTCGGCCTCTGCAATGCACCAGCTACGTTCGAGCGTCTTATGGAGACAGTGTTAAGAGGACTTTCCTACGAATCCTGTCTGGTCTACTTAGACGATATCATCATCGTGGGACGCAGTTTCGAAGAACATCTGGCAAATCTTAGGAAGGTGCTGCAAAAGCTTAAGGAAGCCAATCTGAAGTTAAGCCCGTCCAAATGTAATTTGTTCCGCCGGGAAGTGAACTACCTTGGTCACATCATCTCTTCTGAGGGTGTACAAACCGATCCGGAAAAGGTATCCGTGGTCAAGAGTTGGAGTCGTCCCGAAAACATCCATCAGCTGCGAAGTTTCCTGGGGCTCTGCACGTACTACAGGAAGTTTGTGAAGGGTTTTTCCGACATTGCACGACCTTTGCATAAGCTGACGGAGAGCAAGCAAAAGTTTGAATGGTCCAAAGAATGCGAAGATGCATTTCTACGACTGAAGGAGGCTTTAACATCAACGCCTATCCTCAGCCTGAAAAATCCTTCATCCTGGACACTGATGCGAGCAACGAGGGAATTGGAGCTGTTTTATCCCAAGAAATTGACGGAAATGAACATGTCATCGCTTACTGGAGCAAATGCTTATCAAAGTCGGAGCGAAATTACTGCGTCACCAGAAAGGAGTTACTGGCCATAGTGAAAGCTGTAGAACACTTCCATCATTACCTCTACGGCCGAAAATTTCTGCTTCGGACAGATCATGCCTCGTTAACTTGGCTTTTGAACTTCAAGAATCCAGAAGGCCAGATAGCCAGATGGATACAGCGGCTCCAGGAATATGACATGGAGATCAAGCATCGAAAAGGGTTATCTCACGGTAATGCTGACGCTTTATCAAGGAGACCCTGTCCTGAGAACTGCCACTATTGTTCCCGAATCGAGAAACAGTATGGAACGACTAGCCCTACCGCCTATCAGGTGACAGTGACTCCAACATCATCAGAACCTGATCCATGGAGTGATGACCAAGTTCGAAAAGATCAACTTGAAGACCCCGACATAAAACCAATTTTAGAGTTCATGGAAAGTGACAGTCGACGCCCTAGCTGGCAGGACGTTTCCATCTTCAGTCCTGCAACAAAAAGATACTGGGCTTTATGGAACTCACTCCATTTACGGAACGGCGTGCTACACCGGAAATGGGAATCTGACGACGGCAAGACATCTAGGTGGCAGTTACTACTTCCTCGATCCAGGATTTCAGATGTTCTGAAAGAAATACATAGTAGTGCGACTGGAGGACATTTTGGTGTCTTGAAAACCCTCAATAAAGTTCGGGAACGCTTCTTCTGGAGCAAGGCGAAGGATGACGTGGAGAAGTGGTGCCATTCTTGTGACGCCTGTGCTGCTCGTAAAGGACCGAAGAAAAGAAGCAGAGGGAAGCTACATTTGTACAACGTTGGAGCTCCTTTCGAACGAATTGGGATCGACATCCTGGGTCCTCTACCAAGAACTGCTGATGGGAACAAATACATTCTTGTTTCCATCGACTATTTCACCAAATGGCCCGAAGCGTATCCCATTCCAGATCAAGAAGCTACCACCGTAGCAGAGACTCTAGTCCAACATTGGATCTCGAGATACGGAACACCTTTGCAGATTCATTCCGATCAAGGGAGGAATTTCATCTCTGCTGTGTTTAAGGGCCTATGTCAAATTCTCGGAATTGAGAAAACTAGGACAACACCACTACACCCACAATCGGACGGCATGGTGGAGAGATTTAACCGCACAATCCTGAATAATCTCTCACTTATGGTATCCAGAAATCAACAGGATTGGGACAAGAAGCTACCTTTGTTCCTGCTGGCCTACCGCAGTGCTGTCCACGAGACTACCGGATATGCCCCATCTCAGATGCTCTTCGGACGAGAGCTTCGGCTACCTTGTGATCTCGTCTTCGGTCGTCCTCCGGATGCGCCTTCATCGCCTGAGGAGTACATCCAGGATCTCCAGGCCCGGTTGGAAGACGTTCATAACTTCGCACGAGAGCGAATCAACATCGCGGCGGAGAAGATGAAGACCCGATACGACACAAGGTCTACTGGACATGAATTCAACGAAGGCGACAAGGTTTGGTTATGGAATCCCATCCGACGGAAAGGTCTTTCACCCAAATTGCAGTCGCATTGGGATGGACCCTACAAAGTCGTTAACCGACTGAATGACGTCGTAGTGAGGAACCAGAAATCATCTAATGCAAAACCTAGGGTTGTACATTATGATCGGTTAGCCCCATACTATGGCCATAGTTCATGAGTATTACGTAAACAACCATGGTTGATAACATAAAAGTTGTAGATAATTTTTGCTTTTAATGTTTAGTAATATTTCTTGTTATTATTGTGTTTTCTGTATCTGTTAGTTATTAATTAATGTGTATATTTGTAAACTTGTGATAGAAGTTTGGCACCCTTTCTGGGGATTGTACTGCCCGGGACGTGCAGTCCTTGGGAAGGGGGCAATGTTACAAATTCTGTAAATAGTAATTATTGTAGGAACGTAACCTGTAAATAGTTTCCCGTAATGAATATACAACCCCTTTTTCATTCGGCTAAATTATACGACCCCTATTTTCTTTCTTTTCATTGATAACGGTCTACGCATTTCGCGAAGAGGTAAGAATGTTGTGGAAAATTCTTTTCGGTGTATAAAAGCCGTTAGCGATGGATAAACAGTGGAGTTTCGACTCAGGATTGCGAACTGAGCGTGTGTATTTGCTCTGTTTATAGCGAGGCATTTCGCTGTGTTGTTTTCGTATTTGGAAGTAAATACGTGTGTAAACGTTGAGTTTACGGTGTTGTGTGATAATTGCTTAATTGCTGATGAATAATTTAGCAGTTGTTGAAGATCTTTCCTGTACATAGTGTAAATAAATTTCCTGTGTTTTTATCAAGAACTGTGTCTTCATTTCAAGAAAGTGGAAGTCGCACCGAATCCGTTACAATACGTTTTTGATTATAAAATGTTTTTGTTAAAAATCTTCTATATCTAGGAGTTTTAAATTTAAACTTTCATGTCAAAGACTAGATCTTAATTTGATTCAATCACATTATGATTATGTCGTAACAGAAGCAAATAGAAATTATCCCGAAATTAAGATATGAAGCAACCAATTTCTAATAATGCATAAAACATGATAAATGTTGTAGGCACTTGTTTTCAGACAACAAACAACGCTTTTTCCAACTGAAAAAATGTGACTGGATGACACGACAGCCAAAAGAGGACTCTTATTTTTCTACTGAAAAAAGATTTTCCTTTAGCCCTAAAGCAGATATCAGCAATTTCTTCATACTTTTCCACTTTTTAAAAGAAAATTGATGAAAAAACCATTCTATGTAGCATGTTGTAGCGTTTAGGATTATGCAGTATGTCGACTTTTGTAAGTATACGATTAATGCAAATCCCCCTGAACTTTTGAAATGCTTCTAAAACCAGTTCAACAAAACAGTGAAAGCTCTCCATTTAGGAAATGTAGTGCTCAATGTTACCAATCAACAGTAAAAAAAAAATTTAATTTAGACTTGGCATTTTTGGGAAAAAAAAAAAAAAAAAAAAATTCTTTTTTTTTAAGTCTTGGGAAAAAAATTAAACTCATACTTCAAAATGATGCACATCTCTAAAAGACAGGAAAAAAAAGCCTTTTAAATAAAACAAACTCCAACAAAATGTGTTGTACTGTAAAGATAAAGAACTTAAGAATTTTTCCCGAAAATCGCAAGTGAGAAATGATGTTCGAGATGCCATCTTATTTGACCTGTATTTCGGTCCAGGACTTTTTTTTTTGGGGGGGGGGGGGGGGTCGAAAAAATCCGAGACTATCACAGTAAAACCCTGGTTGAATTGACATGGATTCTACAATATACAAATGAAACCAAATTGCATGGATCATAGATTCCAAGAGAAATGTGTTTGGTAAAACCCTCCGTGAAACAAAAGTCCTGTTCCGGGCCTGAATGAATATTGGCAGATTGATTCTGAGGGTAACTTTGAAAGCTTAAAGAACTTTGTCTTTAATCAAGCTTATAAAATTGGATATCAAAAACACCGACGATTTAAAACACATATAAGAGAAGATTAAGATATTCGTATGTTAAATAAACACAAGACATATCATTTAATGTATAAAACACATTAAACAGCATTACTCACAATATGACTGAACGGGAAACAATGAACCTAAATTAACTATGCAAAATGAAATCACTGCTTTTAAATGTGCAGCAGTATTTCAGATTTTTGTAATTGATTTTAAAGCAACAAAATCGAGAACTGTTAATTCAAAACAAATGTTTACCACACCTTTTCTACAAACCAGCGTTGACGCGTTGCCACACAATAAACATTGAATATTATGTGGAAGTCTTTCCATTTAACTTTAGTTGGTGCATTTTTCAGGCATATTTAGATTGAAATTCAGTAACATTTACGGCGCTTTGAATTAAAATTAAAATAGTGTGTTTATGACTTGCGCTTTGACGAATAATTTTTATCTAAGTTATAATTCTAAGAATGCGTTTGATGAGATACCGGTGACTCACCGGTTAAAATAATTACCTGAAATAATGACGTCACCTCCAATGCATTATGATCAGCTGACGTAACCAGCTGTCACGTGATCATTTATCCGGTCGCTACCGGTTGAGCTCGTCGAACGCAAGCTAAGAAGAACGAATAAAATTTTATAAACGTTGGCAACTGCAATCCTGTTCTTCATTTTTCGTTGTTCTTTGCGTGCTGTTGTTTGCATTGAAGTCGGATTTTGAATTCAATTAAAAATTCGTATGTAAGATCTAAATTAAAGATCAATTCCTTAGTTTGAAAGTAGTGATTCTGATCATTTGTTAGACATGTCTAGAAGAAATGTAGTTTATTTTTGGGATCCAGATGTCGGTAACTTTCATTATGGTGCGTAGTTCTTTCATCAAAATGTCAAAATTTTATTTTCCGGTTTTATTCGAATTCTAACGGCTAAAACAAACAATCGTTTTGTCAATGCTAAGATACACTGCTTATGTTCTTAATTTTGTAGTTTGTCGTCCTGTATTATTAAAGTAAATATTGCAAATCATTTAATTTCGATTTTGGTCAAAATGCCTACCATTGTATATTAACCTCATAAATGGCGGAATGTTACCAAATCTTGTTCGTTAGCTAACTTCTAAAAATGTGCAATCGTTTTTGCATTCTGTAATGAGTGAATAACTCTAATTTCTTTGATAAACTTATTAGTTTGGATTAATATAAGGGGAGGTGGGGCACGTTGGTCCGCTTTTTTACTTATAATTTTTTATCTCATCAATAAATTTAACTATCAGTTTGTTTTCACTAAACACTTCTCAACCCCTCAGATTTTTTTGGAAGTGTTGAATTGATAAACGTTTTTTATATTAATTTTTCAACAGAACCTTGTAAAGTGAACCCACGGGTGGAGCACATTGAACCGCATAACTCAAACGACATTTGTTATAATTTTAGTGATAAATACTATTTTAGTTAGTAAACTACCTTATTCTCTGTTGTGTGTAGAGTGAAAAATATTAAGTTTAAAGATCAGTAAAACATATTAAATTGGTTTTTTTGATAAATCTTCTGTATTTAAAAAACAGCAATAAGCATTCACTATTACCTTACCGCAATTATTTTTTAAAAATCAAAAGGAAAATCATAGAATATTGTGCAAAAAAAAAGTTTTTAAATTATGTGGGGTAGAATGGTTGGGTCCAACGTGCCCCACAAAGAGTGGACCAACCTACCCCACTTTCTTGGTCTGAAAAAGTGATGTCATAATTTTTTTCTTTTTGACAAAAAATGCCAATTGTATTGAACTAAAGGAACTTACTTTAAGAAAGGAGTACAATTTTTTTCCTTCAAATCTTGATGAAAAAGTTAGTTTTCTGAAAATTACTCAGGACTATTGAAATAACACTTTCTGGAATAAAATTTGTTCAATATAACTGTACCATGTGATTTCATTATAGGATTTGTAGGTCCATAGGTGCTATTTATACAAATACAAATACAAAAGTGACGACCAGCAACAGGCTCTGGGGCCCAGCTAGTTGGTCATAAAAAAAAAAAAAAAAATATTAATAGTTTTAAAATAATTGAGACCGTTCCAACGTACCCCACCTCCCCCTATCTCAGAATCACTGAGAATGCTGCAGCTTTAGTTTCTTTGCTATGACTTCACTTAACTTATTTCCTTTCAATTACTGTTTCTCTTATTTCTTCATTAAAATACTTAAAAATTATCACTGCTGTATAAGATATGATAGTAAATAAAAAAGAAAATACAGAAATTTGAGTTAAATAATAAAAAAAGAAAGAAGTTGGGATTAGGAAAATTATTTTACAATATTCTTAAAAGTTTTCATTTGATTGCATTTTTTACGACATGGAATGACTTTGGTGTGTGGGGGGGGGGGGTCAAATTTTAGAAAGAAAAAAAATTTCCCATAGTTTCTGTTCTGCCTCATTGTTTCTATGTAAGGGGAGGGTGGGGCACGTTGGTCCACTTTTTTACTTATTTTTTATCTCATCAAAAAAATTATTGAGCAGTTTGATTTTGTACACTAAGTTTCACTAAACACTTCTCAACACCACAGATTTTTTTGGAAATGTTGAATTGATAAATGTTTTTTGTATTAATTTTTCAACAGAACCTTGTAAAGTGGACAAACGTTTATTATAATTTTAGTTATACAGTAGAAGACCATTATAACGCACACCTTGGGGACCAGCGCTTTTGCATTATACAGGTTTTTGCGTTATATAGGTCATTTCACAAATTTTGAAACTAATATTCAGAATATATCTATATATTAGCACTTCAGAATGAGTTTTATCTGCAATGAGTATTAAAGCACCAATATTACAATTAGTTATTTACAAATAAATATATTTCACAATTAAAAAAAAGAGCATTATCCTGCACTTCTGCTAGCTTTATGGTTTGCATAACAGCTGCATTTTCAAGAGCCATCTGGTATTTTCTATTTACTGTAAGTATTAATTTCTTTTAAAAGCTTTGAATTAAGATGGGAAGATGAAAAACTGTTTCAAAATTTAATTTGTCTCACAAATTTTTATGCTTGCAAAGCAAAACAGAGGGATTTTTTAAACTTCAAAACATATTGTTTACTTTTGAAAAGTTGTGCGTTTTATAGAGAATTGCGTTGTATAGGTCCACGTTATAACGGTCTTCTACTGTATATACTGTCAAACGTTGTGACTACCTTATTCTTGCTTGTGTGTGGAATAAAAAAAATATAAAGTTTAAAGATCAATATAATGTATTAAATTGGTTTCAATTCATAAATCATCTTTAATTGAAAACAGTAATAAGCATTCATCATTAGTACACAATTATTTTTTAAAAACAAAAAGAAAAATCAATTGAGCAATTCCATGGTAAGGTCAACCAGATGATCAAATTTTCAAAATTAAAATTTCTAAACAAATAAGGTGTCATTTTAAAGGTAAAGAGTTGGATATTTTGAAATGCCTGTCTAAAATTTGATCACTTCAGTTATAAATAAGTTACAGGAGATTAAACTAAGGTCAACATCTTGAGTATTTTCAAACCATATTTGGCGACTCTCAAAGAAATTCTGTTTTTTTCCAAAAACTACATACTAATATTATGAATTGAGATGAATAACCATTTAAAGATACAATGTGTTGCTGGTGATGTTGCAAAAATGTGTCAAAAACATGTGTAACATGAAATGAATGTATAATATATAAACACTTAGAATATTGTTATGATTCAACATGCCCCACAAAGAGTGAAACAACTTACCCCGCCTTCTTAGACTGAAAATGTGATGTCATAATTTTTTTCTTTTTGGAAAAAAATGAAATAAATTGCCTATTATAGTGAACTAAGAGAACTTACTTTAAGAAAAGAGTTGCATTTTTTTTCCCGCAATCTTGATGAAAATCATTGAAAAAAAACTTCCTTTTACTCCAATTTAATGCTATTTCCCCATTATTGGCAATTTTAGTATGAATTAATAGTTCACTCTCTAAATATCACCATCTATTTGTCACCAAGTTGTCAACCAAAAGACTGGCGATGTATCGCCAAGTTCCTGACAAATTATAACACCACTTGAGTTTACATTGAAATTAACAATGATCCCCCCCCCCAAAGGGGCAAAAGACCCCTTTAGAAACACCCAAATGCAACCAAAAGGAGTGGTTCACAACTAGACCCCACTAGGAGTCTATGTACCAAATTTCAAGGACATACCAATCTTGAGTCAGGCAACATACATACGCACGTACCCACATACAAACATACGTACATACAGACGTCAGGAGAAAACTCGGTATAATTAACTCGTGAAATGTCAAAATAGATATTTCGCATGTCTATACATTCTTAGGCACTTATCCCCGTGTGGTCGAGTCGAAAAAAAACTCAACATTCATTCGGGGGTGAGTAAAATGAAAATTAAGGTCGATTTTTGAGTGAAAATTTTTTCGTGAATACAATACTTCCTTTTTTGTAAAAGGAAGTAAAAAATAGGTACGAATAAATTTAAGACATCAAAGAGACAGATTTCTGAAATTTTCATGAAATTATGCGGCTGGTGCATGAAAAAAATGAAAGGACAAAGGCGGGAGGAGGGAAGCGCCACCGGAAGCCGACATAAAAAACATTTGCGTAAGTGAATTTTAACGCCATTTAATTAAATCACATTTGGGACAAGACTTCTAAAATCTTTGGGAAGTCCAAATAAGTCCCTTCTTTCCCATTTAGAGCTCCATTTTTATTCTTATGAAATTAAGTGCCATGTTGATTTGACATAGAATTAACCATTTGTATGATTGTAGAAAATAGACATCTTGCCTCTTACAGGTTCTTATGTGTAATTAGCATAACCCAAGCCGACTGAGCAAAAATCTGTGGTCTAAGTTCAAGGGTTCCCCAGCTGACCTATTTTTAAAAATATGTTACTAAATTTTAGTGCTTGAGAGTGGTGGGAATGAGGGGAATCCCCCCCCCTCTTGAAGCACTAAAACAATTGCATACATATATATATAATGTGTGTATGTATGTTTATTGGGGAAACTCTTTTTGCCGTGATAAATTTCTTGCTGCGCCACTGGTGTGAAGGTACTCTATACAGTATATAGTTTGAAAAAGGCCATATAAAGGCACTCTATTTTTTGATCTGCTGGAAGAGTGGAACCCTGTATCACTAATCTGTAAAACAGTGTAAGGTGTTTGAAGATGAAAGGAGTGCAAATGAGTGACAATATTTCCTCAACCTCGCCATTTTTTTTTCACTGAAGATATTGCTTACTGTTTAAAAAGCAAGGATTTGAACGCTTTACAAATACATTTATCCTCTTACAGCACCTAATACAGTGATCTACACTCCCCAAGTGTTTTAATGGTTGAAAGTGAATAGCAATACTTCACTTTCTGCAGCGTTTTTATAAATCCCCCCTCCCCCTCGCTCAACTGACTCTACTATAATCCATAAAAAGAAGTGTCTTGCTTAAAATCAGTATTTTGATACTTTTTTAAAGGAAGGAGTTTAACCTGAAACCATTAGTATAAAAGATAATAAATTTTATAAATAAGGTTGAAGGGGGGGGGAATAACCGCCACATAGACAAAGCGCGAAGTGGCGAGGGATGACTGTACCTTTTATTTATTCATTTTTCTTTATTTATGTATTCTGTTAACAGGACCAGGTCATCCTATGAAGCCTCATAGATTGGCTGTTACTCACTGTCTGGTATCGCATTATGGCTTGTACAGGAAAATGCAGGTTTGTTTTTTCTTTCTTTGTAAATATTATGCATTAATGAATGTATAAAAATTATGCCCCATGAACTGAACTACAGCATTCTTCAGCGTGTACAAATGCAGGACTCCAAATACTGAATGCTCGAGATTGAATCCTTTCCAGATTTCTGAATTTTACAAATTTAAGATTCTCAATAAGCAGTCAAAAATGATTGTATTATGCAAAATTTAGAAGTGCCTGGTATTAAAAATGATAAGAAATATTTTAAATTGAAAGCAGATAATAAAACGTTGCTGCGCCATTTCAACAAACTTGAATAATCGTTGAAACTTGAAGACTCTTGGAACTAACCAACTTGGGATGGCTGTCATTTGATCGCTTATGCCTGAAACAATTTATGTTGCGAATTTTCTTTTACGAATTATTATTTTATGAGATATTGTCTTTTAAATTCAAAATTGTACCTTATGATAAATCATATCAGAAATGTGTATTTAAGTTTTAAAATTTGTGTATTAACCCTTTCAGCCAGAATTCATTCAACAATTAATAGAATGTTTATTAACAATATAATTCTATTGAAAGTTACATTATTATGTTATATTTAGTTTTATAATTTTTGTTGGAAAATTAAAGTTTTAAAATGACCAGGATTGGGTTTTTGCCTTGACATGTCAAAAATAAGTTGAAAACTCGAAAATGTCAAAAAAACTCAAATACCGTATATACTCCGCGTATAGGTCGATCTCGCGTATAAGTCGACCCCTCCTTTTTCAGAGAAAAAATCTTAAAACCCTCGTATAAGTAGACCCCCATACTTTCCAAAAACATCGCGAATTATTTTCAAAGAAATTTCAAATTAATGAACACATTTATTTACAAATAAAATAGGAATTAAATAGGAAAACATTTCTAAAAGCCTTCAAACTCTGATTCCGAGTCGGACGCAAAAAAAAAGTTCATTAAAGTCCGCTTCCGTCATCACCGCGGCATTGTATATATCAGTGGCTGCAGAATCGTCAATGATATCAGAGGTTGCGTTCGACGAACCTCACCGGTCAACCGATAAGTAACCAGTTACTAACCGTGGCGTTCTATGATCAACCGGTTACCGCAGCGGTTACCATTCTAAGCAGTTGATTGGTTGATTTGAGCACGTGATCATTAGCTATCACGTGATTAACTAACCAGTCGTGCTCGTCGAACGCCAACTCTCAGTCTGAATGGCGTGATTGTTGACGATAAATATTTTCATACGTTTCACGATATTTGTTAATTGCTGATTTGATCCTTAATAAAGAGGAATAAAATTATCTTTATTTATGTGTATTATTTAGGTTTTTTTAGTTATTATTTTTGAATAAGTTTACTTTTTCACACGATCAACTTATCAGCAACTACCTGTAACCGCACATCGGCATTTCTCGTAGCTTCCCAGCTCTCGTTGATCGGAAAAAAACTTTTGGAAAATTTGGCCCGCGTATAAGTCGACCCCCCTTCCTTTGATCTCATTTTTTGGACCAAATTTCTCGACTTATACGCGAGTATATACGGTACTGACATTATTGTTGAATACAAAGATAAATGGTCATTTTTATTTTCAGATAAGGTTTCCTGATGCTGAGAAATTATTAAACTATAATTTACACATCAAATCAATAGAACGAGTTTAAATTTAAATTAATAAGCCTAATTAAAATTTAGGAACTGATGTGATATACCCCACCCTTGGCGACTTTTTCCTGTTGGCGCCAAGAAAGCGTCGCCAAGAAAACGATGTATGACGACATATGTCATACATCGCTCTTAGCGATGCTTTTTTAGCGCCAACAGGAAAAAATCAGATCAAAAAACATGATCAAAGCACTTCAGAACACAATATATATAAAAACAACATAAAAGCACAACAAAAAACATCACGAATATATGCTTCAAAAATGTACAGGGCCGGGGTTTTTCGTAAACAGATTAAAATACAATGAAATAAATTATTGTATTAATTACAAGTCGAAATTAATGCATTAATTGTTTTTTCATCATTTCTCCGGGATACGAGCCCTCGGTCTCATAGTACTTTCGTAATGAGACCTCGGCTCGCCGGCCCTGCCTCGGTCTCATTACGAAAGTACTATGAGACCTCTGGCTCGCCAGGACCTCGCTCCGCTCGGTCCGTTATCCCTCCGACTGTTAATATACATTACAGTCGGAGTATGGTCACAATTATGTATATTTATGTATATTATGCATATTCATGTGTATGTACACCCAAGGGTGGCTCCTTCCGTTTCAGTGTACAATAATGACACAGTTTTAAGTGTGAAATATGCACCATTATTGTGCAGATTTATTAATAAAATTCAGCATTTTTAAGAGTACAACCGAAAGAACTTTCAATTGGTTAACATAAAATTCAGTACCTAAAAGAGGCACGTTAATGTCTAAATAATTCGTAGGGCATCGATAAGAATTAACTTTTAGAACAAAATAACCGAACTATTTTTGTAAAATTAATTAACATACAGTAAAAATAAAGTTAAAAGCTACAAGAACCCCTCAAGGATTTGTAAAAAACAAAGAATTTCCGAAGTGAGAATTTTTATGTGAATTCTAAAATAAAGAACTTACCTTTTTATGGTATAAATCCTCACACTCAGTCCAAAACAAAACATCATCTGACAATGGCGCGTTACAGATACACACCACGTTGGAGTTAACTTTTAATTAACCTTCAAGTTTGAAGAAACTGGCATTTTCTAATGTTTTTACTTCAAAACACAACTACTGAATCTAAACTAACACAAAATAAGCATTCCTGTAAGGTATATTGCACAAAACAACACGTATCTCTCCTGCGTAAAACCAAGTAAAGAACCCAAGTAAACAAGTTTCGAACAAGTTTGCCTTCGACTTGCCAACCACAGGTTAGTTTCACCAGGGATGCCATGCTTAAAAATTTATCGCCTCATTGGCGAGAAAAATATTTCAATTTTGTGCAAAAAATCAGATGTTGCCAAATGGGGGGGGGGGTATATCACATCTGTACCAAAATTTATTTATATTTTTTCCGTTAAAGAAATTTGTTAGGCTGTAAAACGAGTCACAGCAGAGGTGCTCACCTAGGGAGGGTCATGGCGCAGCCTGCATCATTGAAATTTTTGGGGGGGGGGGGAGGCTTTTGCTCTGAGGCGACTTGCTTGCCTCTTTGCGATATTTAGGGGGTGGGCATCCCTGAGCTCCGATATTAAAACGGTTTTAATCCTGTTTTCAAAGTAGTTCTGATTAAATTTTTTAGTAACTGAAACAATTAGTGGGAAGTAATTTTATCAATTTCATTTGTGTCAGGATATAATGTCTTTTTACTTTCTTTTACCTAGTAAAGGAAGTATTGTATTCACGAAAAAAATGTCACTAAGAAATCTGCCTTAATTTCCATTTTGCTGACCCCCAAATGATTGTTGAGGTTTTTTTCGACCCAACCACACATGCATATATACCTCTAAGAACCTATGAACGCCACAAGTATCCATTTTGTTTCAATCCCCGAGTTAATTACAATGAGTTCTCTCGTGATGTCTGTATGAACCTTTTTTTTTTTTCAATTTCTGTCGAAGTGTCCCCTAACCCCCCCCCCCCCCCCCCCCCCCCCCCCAGCATTATCAAATATCGCCTAAACTTACGTATTTGGAATTTTATTATTGGCAAAAAACCGCAGAAGGAGTGCCTGTATCCTACCCCTTCCCCTAGTAACACTTACAAAGATGGTTTGCAATTGTGTTTTAAAGACAAGCGGGATATACTAATAACACTGTTCAACAAAAAAAAACCTTCAAAATGCTTCTGACATTTTGTCGGCTGATTCTTATGTAAAATGACCCCCTGAATCTGAATATGATCTTCGTTTTCCCTCTATACGTAACAATTTTTTTTTATAAAGGCCCCCCAAGTTTTTTTCAATTTTCCTTTGTTTCAGAGCAATTTTGGAGGGTTTTTTTTGGAGGTGAAAGGAGCTTTATTAGTAACTGCAAACATAGTTTTGGCGGACAAGAGAGGTTAAAAGTTCAAGATCATGGACACTGATAGCAAAAGGGGGGACTTGGGGGTATCCCCCCCCCCAAAAAAAAAATTTAGAAAAATCACGAAAAGTGTTTTTTTTTTTACTCTGCTTTTTAAAAAAAGATGTTTTAAAAAGCATTTTGGTGCAAAATGAGAGTATAAAACTTGTTTCTATGACTCCCATGTCCAAAAAAATTTTCGCTATAAAAAAAAATTTAAAAAAAAACTGTTTTGTGAATGTTGCTCATTGCATACGAGCAGAATTGCAGGTATACATTCAAAAAGACATTCCTCTGGCTGATTCAATTGTAAAATGACCCCTTATTTCCAAATACGACCACCTTTCCCCTCATCATGCCTCCCTTTTTAGAACCCCCCCCCCCCCCCCCGATTCAGAGCCTTTTTTTCTAATTTTGGAGGGGTGTAAAGAGCATTACAATAACAGTAAACATTATTCTGAATGACTAGAGATGTGAAAAGCTCAAAATCTTGTGCATATTGTAGCAACCCCCCCCCCTCCCCCGAATGAAAAAAAGGGGGTGCTTTTCTACAAAAATCGGGAAGCGTAGGAGGAAAATGGAGATCTTTATTCGCATTCAGGGGGTGAATTTGCTAAAGAATCAGCCGGAATAGCCTTAGAAGCATTTGAGTTTTTTGCTTGCAGTGTGTTTGGGGGGGGGTGCCCCCCATGTTTTCCTTTTTGCTACATATGCACAAGATTATGATCTTTGCCTATCTCTAGTCATTTATAATAATGTTTACGGTTATTATAATGATCTCCCCCCTCCAAATAAAAAAAGGCTCTGAATCAGAGGAGGGGAGAGGTTCTAAAAAGGGGGTGTAATGGGGGGATAGGTGGTCGTATTTGAAAACAAGAGGTCATTTTACATAAGAATCTGCCAGAAGAATCTCTTTTGGAATGAAAACCCGCAATTCAACTCGTATGCAACGTGCAACATTCCAGGGATGAAAATCTTCCTCTGGTCCGTGATTTTCCGCTTTTTGCATTTTTTCTTTTATTTCCACGTTTTTTAGATTGTAAAAGTGATTTCAAAGATGGCATGTATCATTCATGTCGTCCTCGAGACAACGTGAAGCAATGTTGGTATATCAGAACTGGAGACTACGATAACCTCTTAATGTTGCATAAACGATGTAGGAAGATATCGGCAAATCAATAACGGGAAGATATTGTTTTTACTGCGTCGTCGCAATTTCGTTTACTGTATCACACTATCACACCCTGTGCCAGATCAGACATCGTAGAATATCGTGATTCCGTAACATAGTGATATTGTATCGGTAGTTTTACGTTATCCTCGTACGACACGCTATGGATCTTTGCAAAAATGTTAGTAACTCTGCCATATCTTGATTGGTAAAAAAACCGTTTTTCTTTTGCAAAAAGAAAAAAAATCTAAATAACTTGTTCTTTTTTTCTTTTAAACCAGGTTTTGTTTTAGTTTACTGGGATGAGATTTTTCCGGCTTTTTCTGCTGGCTTTTGAAGCCTTTCCTCCTTTTTTGCCTCTCTCAGGCCTCATAGCTCTCTTATTTTCAAACATCGGAAAAGATTCCAATCTTTCTTAATTTTTATTCCCCGTTTTCCTATTATTTCTATTTTTCCCCTTTGAATCTTTATCCTCCGCGATATCTGCGAAAAACGTATGTTTTGGAATTGTGCCAATGACATCAAATACATGCTGTGCCAAAATTTGCTTGCCTCGTTTAAGATTTCAATATTTTTGCATCCTGCAAATATTTCAATCATTTGTAATGAATGCTGAATGGTTTTTTACTATATGCTACCTTATATTTGCTTA